>NC_053028.1:364291999-364394641 GCF_003073215.2 Triticum urartu
GCTCCGCCCTCGCCGGAGCAGAGAACCAGGCCGGAGCCCCGTCGCCACCCGCCGCCGTCGGCGACCACCAGGAGGGCCACCCCGCGTGCGACTCCGAGCCTCTCCACGCGCGCGCGCGACCATCGCTTCGCTCCCGCAGGCGCGCAGCGTCCCGTGGCCCCTGCGTTCCTCGCCCCGCCGCCGCACCATCTTCTCCACTTCCTGCCATCGAGCGTTGCTCTGCCCTTGCTCCATCCTCTGCTTCGCCTCTACACCACCGGCCTTCAAGCTCGACGCCCGCCCCGGCCATCTTCTCCTGCTGCCTCGAGCAGCTCCTTCACGGCCAGCTTCCACGAGATCTCCACCCCCCTTGCTGCCCGGTTGGCCTTGTTTTCCCCTCTTGTCGCTGCCAAGACCCGGCAACTAGGGACGTCAAGGACGCCTTCGTGGGTTCCTTTCGCCAAGTACCACGACCGGCGAAGACCAAGTCAGAGACCTCCTCGAGCAGGAGCGTTTTTGGAATCACCAAGGCCACCTCAAGTTCGACTACGTTTTGCCGCCTCGACCGAGACCAACAAGTACCACGACGATGCATCATGTTCATCTACCGCCGTCTTCGGAACCGATAAGAACGCCAAGTACCCCTACGCACGAAGACGCCCAGACCGTTTCGGGATTCGTCAAGTACCGCTACCGATATGGCTCGAACGTCTACGAAACGTGTACCACTACCGTCGCAAGTACCACTCCGAACCATGTACGACGACCGTCACCGAAGACCCGTGTAACGTGAACGTGAACGACTACCGTCGCGAGTACCTCTACGTCGTCATGTACCCCTACTTCCCACGACGACCCCGTGAACAACTACTTCCCCTTCGACACGTGTACCCGTACCGCCAAACTCGATCCGTTCCGATAACACACGCTTCGAAGGTATAACCCCGAGACGATGCCCGTAAATGAATGCATGTTGTATGAGATGCACCCTTGTTCGATAACGTCGCCCCTCTTTTGCCTTGCCACCGACATGTGGGAACTCGGTATTCGAGAGCACCCCACATTCTATCGCATGTCACGCTCCCCGTCGCATTTTCTTTTGCACCGGGATCTCAATCGAGTTACCGGAACCGATATGTTGCCGTGGCATCATTTTCGGATTCGTTGCCGTGGCACCCCTTTTCTTTCCACCACGGTGACAAATGCTTCATAAAGCTCTTATCAACATTTTCTTAAAAACTTGCATAAACTTGTTCATGTCATCCGCATCATGATAACAACAATTAAAATGTTTAAAATTGTTGTTGCACCAGATTGATAAATGCATGTGGGGATCTACCGGAATTATTGTTTGTTATTCCGGCCTCATTTAAACTTGCCTAATTAGATAGTTTTATTATGCTTCTCCTCTTGCCATGTTTAACAACATTTAATATTGTTGGGTACATAAACGAGATCGAACTAAATAATTGATGTGGTGTTCTGTCAATATGCAACTCGTTGCATATTGAGCTTCACTTAATTTGTAGGATTGTTTGTGCATTTTGCCATGCCATGCCTATTTAAATCGGACATGCATCATACTTGTTTTGCGCATCATGCCATGTTATGCGATGGTTGTTTACTATGTTGTGTGCTTCTTTTCCGGTGATTGCTTCTTCGGGTTGGTTCCGTTAACGTCGAGTTTGTGAGGAACCGTTCGACTACGTCCGTTTGTCTTCTTCATGGACTCGTTCTTCTTCCTTGCGGGATCTCAGGCAAGATGATCATACCCTCGAAATCACTACTATCTTTGCTATGCTAGTTTGCTCGCTCTTTTGCTATGCCAATGCTACGATGCCTACCATTTGCTTGTCAGCCTCCCAAATTGCCATGTCAAACCTCTAACCCACCATGTCCTAGCAAACCGTTGATTGGCTATGTTACCGCTTTGCTCAGCCCCTCTTATAGCGTTGCTAGTTGCAGGTGAAGATTGGAGGCCGTTCCTTGTTGGAACATATTTGTTTACTTGTTGGGATATCACTATATATCTGATTTAATTAATGCATCTATATACTTGGTGGAGGGTGGAAGGCTTGGCCTTATGCCTGGTGTTTTGTTCCACTCTTGCCGCCCTAGTTTCCGTCATATCGGTGTTATGTTCCCGGATTTTGCGTCCCTTACGCGGTTGGGCTATAATGGGAACCCCTTGACAGTTTGCCTTAAGTAAAGCTCTTCCAGCAATGCCCAACATTGGTTTTACCATTCGCCACCTAGCCTCTTTTTCCCTTGGGTTTCGCGGACTCAAGGGTCATCATTATTTTAACCCCCCCGGGCCAGTGCTCCTCTGAGTGTTGGTCCAACTGTCAGCTACCGGTGACCACCAGGGGCAACTCTGGGCTGGCCTACCCGTACCTAAGACAACCTGAGTGTGCCCTGAGAAAGAGATATGTGCAGCTCCTATCGGGATTTGTCGGCACATTCGGGCGGTGTTGCTGGTTTAGTTTTACCCTGTCGAAATGTCTTGTTGTACCGGGATACCGAGTCTGATCGGAACGTCTCGGGTGGAGGTCTATTCCTTCGTTGACCGTGAGAGCTTGTTATGGGCTAAGTTGGGACACCCTGCAGGGATTTGAACTTTCGAAAACCGTGCCCGCGGTCATGGGCAGATGGGAATTTGTTAACGTTCGGTTGTAGAAAACCTAAACTTGACCTTAATTAAAATGAATCAATAGCGTGTGTAACCGTGATGGTCTCTTTCCGGCGGAGTCCGGGAAGTGAACACGGTTGTTGGAGTTATGCTTGACGTAGGTAGTCCAGGATCACTTCTTGATCATACTTTTATCGATCGTGCTTTGCCTTCTCTTCTCGCTCTCATTTGCGTATGTTAGCCACCATATATGCTAGTCGCTTGCTGCAGCTCCACCTCATACCTTTACCTTACCCATAAGCTTAAATAGTCTTGATCGCGAGGGTGCGAGATTGCTGAGTCCCTGTGGCTCACAGATACTCCCAAAACCAGCTTGCAGGTGCCGATGAGTCCGTGCAGATGATGCAACCAAGCTCAGGAGGAGCTCAATGAAGATCTTGTCCTTTGTGTTGTTCTCGTTCTAGTTGATCAGTAGTGGAGCCCAGTTGGGGTCGATCGGGGACCTTGTCGCATTTGGGGTTCTTCTTTTATTTTGGTTCCGTAGTCGGACCTTGATTGTATTTGGATGATGTAATGCTTTATTCATGTATTGTGTGAAGTGGCGATTGTAAGCCAACTATGTATCTCTTTCCCTTATGTATTACATGGGTTGTGTGAAGATTACCTCAATTGCGACATTGCTTTCAATGCGGTTATGCCTCTAAGTCGTGCTTCGACACGTGGGAGATATAGCCGCATCGAGGGCGTTACAAGTTGCACATTACACTTGTTTTCTGCCACACACTTCACCCATACTCACACTATTGTTTTTTTATGCATGGGTATTTCAGACTCTGAAGCAGTGTTGATGAATGCAGAAAAGAAAAGACGAAAGTCGCTCCAGTGTAATTCGAAGATAAGCACTAAGCGTTCCAGCGCTCTAACGGGTGTAGTGTCAGTAGTTGGAGACAGTAAACGTAGCTTGCAGTTGATGATCTCAATTTCCACACACAACCATCCCAGGTGCTTGCTTTAACTTCGCGCTGTCAAATGTGGTTGCATGTTGCATATGGTGTCTAGCTTGTATTGCTTCCAATTTGGTTAAATTGCATCTGCTTACTTTACACATTATACCTTTGATAATGACATGCATCCTATTTTTGATACATACTACATATGTTGATTAACCATGTTCGTACATCAAACTAATGCTCTTTTGTATCCCTCGTCAATCACTTATGATGAGACAGTCACCCGGGTGGGTTTTTGTGAGATGCCATACTCGTTTAAAGAGTGCAGTGTCATCCTCCCCACATGATTCTCAAGAAACAGCATGGCTAAATGAATATAGTCAACGTAGCTCTCTAGTTGATCACCGCAATTCCCCCACACCACCATCGCAGGTGCTTGCTCTTACTTGGCAGTGTGATATGTAGTGTTCATCTTACATGAAAGTAGTGTTCGTCAGTATCATGCATCAATGAGTTCTGAAGAGCAAATTTTATTCCTTTTTCTTGTGGGTTTGACTTGACAAGGCAAAATCAAGAAAGAGGAAGGAAAAGAGTAAGGAAGGCGATGATGGGGGTCCTCTACAGCAAAGTAAACGGAGCATCTGTACCGATTCTCCTTGTACTGATAGTGCATTACAAGGTCCAAGTCTCCGCTCCCCTACTCCACCATCCAAGGTGCTTGCTCTAACTTGGCAGTGTGATATCTGGTTGCATGTTGCATATGGTGTCTAGCTCGTATTGCTCCTAATTAGTATAAACTGCATCTGCTTAGCTTACACATGATACATGTGAATATGACACGCTTTCCTGTTTTTGGTACATACTATATCTTATGATAAGGCACCTTTAAGTCGCCACTGTGATATTGGTTGTGTCTTGCATATGATTTCTAGCATGTACTGCTTCTAATTTGTTGAAACGCCATATAGTTTGAACTTGGCAGAGTGATATTGGTTGCATCTTTCATATGGTGTCTAGCTTGTAGTGCTTCTAATTTGTTGAAATGGCTTCTGCTTAGTTACCACATCATAGGTGTGAATATGTCACACCATCCTGTTTTTCATACATATTGCATCCTTGCATCATGTGTTTGCCTTTCATCCGAGTAGTGTTCGTCAGTATCATGCATGAATGAGTTCTGAAGAGCGAATTTTATTCCTTTTTCTTATCGGTTTGACTTCACAATGCAAAATCATTACAGCTGAAGGAAATTAGTACGGCAGTGGATGATGGTGGTCCTTCGAAGCAACTCAAACATGGGGTCTCTACAGATTCTACTCCGCCATCCTCCCAACAAGATTCGCAAGACAACACAAGGCTGGACAGTCAACGTAGCTGTGTAGATGATGAGCACATCTCCCCTACTCCACCATCAGAGGTGCTTGCTCAAACTTGACACTATTATATGTGGTTGCATGTTGCGTATGATGTCTAGCTTGTATTGCTTCTAACTTGAGTTGCATCTGCTTACTTTACACATAATGCCTATGAATATGACACGTGTTCCTATTTCTAGAACATACGTGTACATGATGAGCACATCTCCCCTAATCCACCATCACAGGTGCTTGCCCTTACTTGGAACTGTTATACGTGGTTGCGTTTTCCGTATGATGTCTAGTTTGTATTGCTTCTAATTATGTTGAATTGCATCTGCGTAGCTTACAACTTATACCTGCAACGATCACTTACCCATAAGACACATTTAACTTGGGACTGTGATGTAGGTTGCATCTTGCATTGTCTTCTAGCTTGTACTGCTTCTAATTTCTTGAAATGGCACTTACGACGAGACACTTTTTACCTGATAGAGTGATATTGGTTGCATGTTCATATGGTGCCTAGCTTTCATTTCTTCTAATTTTTTTGAAATGCCTTCCGCTTACTGTTTTTTCATACATATTCCATCCTCCTATCGTACGTGTGAATATGAAACATGTCTTTTTGTATATATTCCATCCTCCTATCCTGCGCTTGCCTTACATCAAAGTAGTGTTCGTCTGTATCATGCATCAACCAGTTATGCAGAGCTAATTTTATTCATCTTCTTGTGGTTTTGACTTCATAAGGCAATATCAGAAAATAGGAAGGAAAAGAGTAAGTTAGGGGATGTTGGTGGTCCTCCGCACCGACGCAAACAGAGACTCTCTAGATTTGCCACTGCTACTGCTAATGAAGTTGAAGTCCCAAGTCTACATGATGAGTTCATCTCCCGTACTCCACCATCGCAGGTGCTTGCTCTAAGTTGACAGTGTGATAATTGGTTTCATGTTGCATATGTTGTCTAGCCTGTATTTCTTCTATTTTGATTAAATTGCACCTACTGAGTTTATACGTTATACATGTGCATATGACATGGCTTTCTGTGTCTAGAATACACTGCATCTATCTATCATACCATGTTCTTACATCAAAGTACTGCTGTTGTGTATCCCGCATCAGTCACTCATGATTGGACGCTTTTAACATGGCAGTTTGATAGTGGTTGCATCTTGCATTGATTTCTATCTGTACTGCTTCTAATTTTTCGAATTTCCACTTATGACAAGACACTTTTAACTTGGCAGAGTAATATTGGTTGCATCTTTCATATGGTGTCTAGCTTGCATTACTTCTATTTTCTTGAAAATCCTTCTGCTTAGTTTGCACATCATAGCTGTGAATATGTCATGTCGTCCTGTTTTTCTTACATATTCCATCCTCATACGGTTGTCTTACATCAAAGTATTGCTTGTCTGTATCATGCATCAATGAGTTCTGAAGAGTGATTTTATTCTTTTGTGTTGTGGGTACAGCTTGACATGGCAAAGTCAAAAAAGAGCAAGGAAAATAATATAGTAGGGAGTGCTGTTACTCGTCGGGTGAAACGGAAAAGGTTCTGCCGTCGAGATTCTGCTGGTACTTATAGTGCAGTAGAAGGTCCAAGTCCACCGGCTAAATCTACAAACACAGTATCACCTGCTCCACCAGCTGCAGCATCCGCTTCAACTGTACCAGCATCTCAACCAGTTACTCGTTCGTTTGCTCCGGAACTGGCCAGTTCCCAAGCTGCCTTCACACCTAACACTACTTCCGAAGCACTGCTGACACAACAGGACTTGGCAAGATCAGATGAACCTCATGAGCATCAACACCAAGACGGTACCTGACCGAGTCAAGTTGCAGTTGCATGCTCCTTTATATGTACTCTCACAGTTTGATGTACACTAACACTTTCCATATTCGTTGTTGAACTAGCACCACGGCGCAAGCGGAAACAGACATCAGGGATAATGCTTGACAGATTAACAAAATCTAAAGGAGGAAGAATGGAGATCCATTTTGAGGCAGGTTTAAAAAGGCCACGTGATGCTACAGAGTCAGCCAAGTTAGTATCAGAGGCAGCCGTTGCCGTTAGGTGTCATGCACGTATCCTCCCAACGTGGATCCAGTACAGGAATGAGAAAGACAATACCCAGTTTAACACCTTCCTTGACCATTTATCCGTAAGTAATGTTATTCATCGCAATTAGTAATATTGTCTTGCTCTGTCCCATACTTTCTAGCTTTCCTCCTAATAAGACTCACATTCTTTTTTCAACAGATGAGGTTCAAGTTGGATCCGAAAGATGATGCAACTAGACAAGCATGCACTCATGTTTTTCAGTCTGCTCTGCGACAGTATCGGTACCACCTTAGAAAATCTCACTTTGAAGGCAAGACTAACAATGAAATCACCCAAACATCTCTAGTGGAATATATTACAGATGAAGACTAGACAACCCTCGTTAAACACTGGTCTGATCCAAAGTACCAGGTAGGCTATATGTATTTGATCAGACCACATATTGAACTTGTATTTATGTATGTTCCTTACAAGTGTATCTTCTTCTAGGCTAACTGTTTGAAGAACAAAACCAACCGTTCTAAAGTGAAATTCCAACAGACCACAGGATCTCGTAGCTATATTGCACACTGCGAGGCTCTTTTAAATAGCTGCTACTTCCTTGTTTTTTTGTGCCATATTATCGTATCTATATTGACTTGTTCCAAATACAGAGGAAATCCCGTGCGGACCAAAAAGAAAACCGAATGCAGTGCAAATCTTCAAGGATTGCCACACCAGCAAGATGAAGGGCATGAGCACACCAGTTCAAGCCGCTGTTGTAAGTCCTTACTCCTCCTGCCTTGAACTGATTGGTACTGTGATGTGTTCATTTAACTACTTGGTTTGCAGCCAATGTCAGTTACTCTGTTCACTTTTATTCACAGTTGTCTTAACGTATCATTTCACCTTACATGGTTTAAAAGAGATGAAGGATATTCTTTTGGTCTTGATCTGTAATCTAGTTGTTATGTTCACGTGCGCACACAATGATAAAATAGCCTGTTTGTTTTATATCTGTTTGCCCATGATATGAATGATGTCATACTATGTTCATCCTACTTTAAACCATGTCTCTTTATCCTTAGATGTCAATGAATGTGAGGAAATAGACAATACAGTAGGCATGCTACATGGACATATGTTCCGAAAGTGATTTTATTATGTAGTTGGCACTACAATACATGCTAATGTATTACAGTAGTTCACCAAAATAAGTTATGTATAAACGTGTAACCTACTTTGTTTGTTTTTGTCTCATTAGTAACTTATCTGGTACACTAATCTACAAGTTCAAACTTTCAGGAAGCTATGGAACAAATGATTGAACAGCCACAACCACCTGAAGGTGACGAGGCTACTACAGGCACAATGTCACCTCTTGCTGCAGTGCGTCAGTATCTCTCCACTAACAGTGCAAAAAGCACCTTCCTGCGTAATTCTGGGTTGGTTGTCAAGGTAACCTCGTCCAAATCGCCTACTGAACAAAATCTTCCTGCTAGACAGAGTGATATATCTGTGCTCCAGACACAAGTCCAATCCCTAATGGACGTTGTTTCGGAAACAAGAATAGTGGTTGAGAAATGTCGTCAAGATATGAATGGTTTTGAAACCAGACTATCAGACATTCGCTTCGTTGTTCAAGAGCAATGGCGGAAAAAGGTGGAGATCGTGCTGCTCCATCAGATTCTACAGCCTGAAACATTAGCACTCAGGTCAAATGATCTGTGCTTCTATACATCTGATGGTGCTTTTATCTGGAAGGACTGTAAACTTTATGCCAACAGGCCTTTTGTTGTATGGTTGGAATTTATTTTGTTGTGATACAACATTTATGATGCTGCCTCAGGCTGCAGTAATTACGACGCTATTTTTGTATAGTGTAGGTTTATCTTAGTAATGTATTCGGCCGAAAGCTTCGTAGGAGCCCAACATGCCAACATTCGTCGGGCCCATTCCAATTGGGCTAAAAACGATTACGGGCCGAAATTGGCATGTAGCCCACTAAAAATATCTGGGCCTAAATCAGCATAAGCTTTCATATTTTTCTGGTAGGCACGTGCCCATAGTGGGCCTTTAACAGGCCTAAACATAATTTGGGCCCTCAGTAAAAATAGGCCGTTTACAGGTGTAAATATCTCGAGCCCATAAAATACATGGGCCTTTAATAGACCGAAAGTGAGATTGGGCCCTGATTGTGCCAAATAACCCACTGGACTTTAACAGGCCGAAATTCGGACGGGCCGTAAATGCGCCGACCTAATACACGGGCCTTTAACAGGCCGAACTTCGGTCGGGCTAGATTATCGTCATTTTTATATGGGCCGTTAATGGGCCCGATATGACGTTGGGCCACATATGGCCCATGGTTTACGTCCGGCGTTAACAGGCCGAAAATGACAACAGGCCGAAAGTGGCCCAAAGCTATAGTGGGCCTCTAACAGGCCGAATGTCAGACATGGCCGAATATGACCCAAATCCTTCACGGTGTTTATGGGCCGAAAGTTTTGATGGCCTGTAAATGGGCCCAAAGGAAGACAGACCTTTAACAGGCCGGAAATACACCGGGCCGTAATTCGGCCCAGTTACTTAGCGGACTGTTAACGGGCCAGAAGTGACCATGGGCCGCGTTGATGACAAGTTTAGGACAGGCTGTTGACGGGCCGATTTGACAGAGAATGTTGGGCCTTTAGCTGGGCCGGCCCATTATGGTCGGCAGAATCTTGTGGGCCTTTAGCTGGGCCGGCCCATTGTGGTCCGCAAAATCTTGTGGGCCTTTAGCTGGGCCGGTCCATTATGATCTGCAAAATCGTGTGGGCCTTTAGCTGGGCCGGCCCATTATGGTCCGCTAAATTTTATGGGCCAGTAGCTGGGCCGGCCCATTATGGTCCGCTAAATCTTATGGGCCTTCGGTTGGGCCGGCCCATTTAATCTTTGTGGGCCACTTTTGGGCCAGTCCATGTGTCAACATATCATAGGCCTATCTCGACTGTTGGATGAGTGAAACCTGTGCCAACGCGGAGCTGATGCGTGGATCTGTCAGCCAATGAGAATTTTACACGTGGAAAATCGGCATTGGTCGTGGCTGTTAACGGGTTATCGGATCCAAAATCCGACCCGATAGCTTAACGGCGTTCCGTTACGGTGGATGCCACGTGTCGGTCACCCTTGACGAAAGCACTTCTGTGACGCGCGATTTATCGTCATGGAAGTGGACACTTCCGTGATGATAATTTTGGCAATGTCATGGAACACTTCTACGACAGCACAGGTATGACTATCTTGATTCTGTCATAAATTTGTCATGGATGTACATGCATGACAGAAAACGCGACCTACTGTGACAAACACGTATCATCACGGAAGTGTATTTTTTTGTTGCCGCCCTAGTTTCCGTCATATCGGTGTTATGTTCCCGGATTTTGTTCCTTACGCGGTTGGGTTATAATGGGAACCCCTTGACAGTCCCTTGAATAAAACTCCTCCAGCAAGCCCAACCTTGGTTTTACCATTTGCCACCTAGCCTTTCCCTTGGGTTTCGCGGACTCAAGGGTCATCTTTATTTTAAACCCCCCCCCCGGGCCAGTGCTTCCTCTAGTGTTGGTCCAAACTAGAGCCCCTTGCAGCGCCACCTCGGGGAAACTCGAGGGCTGGTTTTAGTTGTACGGATTGCTTATCCGGTGTGCCCTGAGAACGAGATATGTGCAGCTCCTATCGGGATTTGTCGGCACATCGGGTGGTCTTGCTGGACTTGTTTTACCATTGTCGAGATGTCTTGTAACCGGGATTCCGAGTCTGATCGGGTCTCCTGAGAAGGAATATCCTTCGTTGACCGTGAGAGCTTGTGATGGGCTAAGTTGGGACACCCCTGCAGGGTTTGAACTTTCGAAAGCCGTGCCCGCGGTTATGGGCAGATGGGAATTTGTTAATGTCCGGTTGTAGAAAACCTGAAACTTAACTTAATTAAAATGAATCAACCGCGTGTGTAGCCGTGATGGTCTCTTTTCGCGGAGTCCGGGAAGAGAACACGGTCTCGTGTTATGCTTGACGTAAGTGTTCTAGGATCACTTCTTGATCATAGTTTCTCGACCGTGCTTTGCTCTCTTCTCGCTCTCATTTGCGTATGTTAGCCACCATATATGCTAGTGCTTGCTGCAGCTCCACCTCATACCTTTTACCCTACCTATAAGCTTAAATAGTCTTGATCGCGAGGGTGTGAGATTGCTGAGTCCCCGTGACTCACAGTTACTTCAAAACCAGATGCAGGGACCGATGATACCTTCCAGGAGATGCGACTGAGCTCAAGTGGGAGTTCGATGAGGACTCAGGACGATACTACGTTTCCTTTCCAGACGATCAGTAGTGGAGCCCAGTTGGGGCGATCGGGGACATTATGCATTTGGGTTGTCTTTATTTTGGTTCCGTAGTCGGACCTTGATTGTATCTGGATGATTGTAATGATATTTATGTATTGTGTGACGTGGCGATTGTAAGCCAACTATGTACCTCTTTCTTATTCAGTACATGGGATGTGTAAAGATTACCCCTCTTGCGACATTGCCTACTGCGGTTATGCCTCTAAGTCGGCTCCGACATGGGATATACGCTCGTGGGTGAAGAGAGCATCTGATTGCTCTTTTCGCTTCTTCAGGAACTCAGCTACATTCTCAAGGGCTGCTGCACGCTTTCTTTCAGCCTTTACTAATGCCACGAGGACACGAACAGCTGACGACTCCACCTGGCTTGTGTGTAATCCAGCATCATCTGGGAATTTGCACCTTGTGTCTAATCCAGCATCATTAGGGAACTGGCACCTTGTGTGTAATCCAGCCTCATTTTGGAAACATGATCTCGAGGTTGACCATACTTCCCTCCTCGCAGGAACTGCATCCTGACATGAAGTTACTTCTTTTTTAGATCAATACTCAGAGCAACCTAGATCCATTTAGTAGAAGCCAGATAAACAGAACTCGGAGAAGTGAATTCAAAAGGAAAATAAAGACTACAAGGTGAGAACACCCACTTCCTACATCAAGCTAAAAACGAAAGCATTAGGACGATTAAGACTCTTCTTATTACACATCGAAGAACACGCTTAAGAGAAACAGAAAACTACAACATATACACATCAAGAACAGCTACACGAAAGTAATTGAAAGGGGTGTACTTGACGGTAGTCAGTTGTATTCCGCAGATCAAAATGCCAATCCAGCTTTTGATTTTGTTCTACCCTGAAGTATTGCCCTCTTGATGTCAGGAATGTCATGATAATTACACCAACTCTTATGAATTCTTGATGCAGTGATACTTCTCGCCATCATCATTCGCTCCTCGGTTCTGTGTTGTTGCAACTGGAATACCGACAAGTGAACCGTGATGTGTGAAATCAATACTGCTAGCAACTCCATTGCTTGGTAGTTAAATGAACAATATTCTCATTCTTAGAGTGTTGATTATTAAATCATCATCCCAAGATTGATTGTGCTACCTAGCCCTTATTTCTGGTGCACTCTTCAATCCATGAGTTGGGATTGTGCCAATCCCTCACTCTTTCGATCATACCGTCTTGCCCGGAAAAGCAAGATTGTCCTCGAGCTTAGAGTCATATCGGTGGTTCGTGATTTTCCGGATATCTTCACGGAAGTATCACCAGGTTGTCACCTGACCGCTATGTTGAGTTCGTGATCATGTTTGTTTTCCTCCAAACCACCCATTCTCCAAGAATCCGTGTTGGATACCCCTGAGCTAGTTAGTTAAGCTAAACAACAACTTGGATAGTTGGAAGATAAAAGCTAGCCCAACTTAGTTCATTCCAAAGGGATATCCTTGTGTTTGTGTGTTAGTTGAAGAAAGATGATATCTTCATCGATTGTTCCTCGTGATCTGTTGTCTTGTCAAAAATTTGATTTGAGTGTGGGCTATCCTCAAATCAAATCAGAGCAACGATATTCGTAATGTTGACTTAGTCATGGTTGACTCCTCGAGCATACACCATTACATCTTTGGTCCGACCAATACTATCACATTGTTCACATGATGGTGGAAGTCGAGTGATATGGAAATTCCGATGAGTTGTTGTTGAACCCATCAGCAGCATTTTGTCTCCCCCCATGACTCATGTTGAACATCAACTTAGTGTTGGAAACTTGTGTAAGCATTTCTTCATGTTTCGTTCATGAAGCATATGTTTGGATGAAAGTAGTGACTTCCTCTAATTCATGTGCATCTGATGCAAGTTGCCGCCGTGGATTCGAGAAAGTCAATGTTGCTTCTTTTGGAATCATCCCAAATCGGTCATGCATAAGTGTGAAGTATTTTGTGGTTCGGAGACTTGCAACCTTCGTTCTATATGTGTCCCTAGCACACCAAGCCACTGATTGATTTGTTCAAGGAGAAGGAGTTGTTGTGCAAATCCTAGGTTATGCACAAGACTTCTTTACCATAGATGATGGTTCCCCACCTAAACTCGGTAGTATTTTATCATCAGACTACTATGTGGTCATGCTTGTCTGGGACAGCGTGTTCACATGTGTTTAGCAAAACCAGCTCATGTTTTGGAGCTGTTAATTTGAGTTCTTTTCCCGAGAATCTCGCAACATTATCTCGTTAATTTGAGTTGCAACTGTTCCTTCTCCAGACATGCTGTCTGAAATATCCTGTTACCAACCAGATCTGAAGGCAGATATGATGGTTGGAACTTCTCCAAGATCTATGATGTAGGTCCCGACAAGGTTGATGTTCTGGCCGACGCACCTAGCCGGAGGATCTATCACTATAGTATCTTGATTGGGCAATTTTTCCATCTTCTCCACGAGGATTTCATGCGGCTTATCCTATAAGTTGTTCCTTAGGGATTCTTGTGCTCCTGGTTTCCTCAGTTAAGCTATAACTATTCAAATGGTGGAATCACTCTCATTGAGTTATTCCCAGTTACCAGAATCATTCCCAGCATTTGCATTTTGTTCCCAGCTTGCACCTCAGTAATTACTATTTAGGATCATCTTCAAAAGTGGTCCTACTATGGGTCCCATCCATCCCCGATGATAAGCAAAATTATCCATTGTGTTGTCTTCAACAAGGTAGTCCACATCATCCATTCTGGTATGGGTATGCCATTCTTTCGAATTCGTTCACACGATCATTTGTGATTGCCTTAGGCTAGTATAAAGAATTTTAATGATCTTTGTATCAAAAGTAATTCTTTTTGCCACTTAAGGGAACAGTTCTTCGAGTCACCTTCCCCGAGGTGCCCCGTTTTGGAATCATGGCAATTTCCCTCGCTACTTTGAAACCCTCATCAAATTGTTTCTTCTGTCGCTCCTGATGCAAGTTTTTCCTCTCAGCTCCAGAGATGTTTCTATGTCTCATTCCGTGAGTTGATCTTGTGATCATCAAGATGATCCTAAGTTGCTTGAACCTCAAGAAGATCGATTCTTCTAAAATTTGTCCCTTTCTACTCATTGTCATGTTGAACGTAGTTCTCAAAGCAAGATGTCGAGATCAAGGTGATGCAATGAATCAACATCCTCGAGAAAGACGTCTGGATCGTGAAGATTGTGTTAGCTTGTATCCCTCTGTCTTCTTACCTCACGACTTGAATCTCGGGATGAGATTCTTGTTTAGTGGGGGTGAGTTGTCAAAGCCCTAGAAATCTTCTTGTAATTAGTGGCATTGCATCCATGCATCATTTTCATTTTCAATTAATCTTGAAATGGGGGTGCTTAAACCCTAGCACCAAATGAATTCAACTAGGGTCAAAATAAAATCTTTTTCATTGAACTCAAAATGCCCTCTAAAAATGTTCAACATTTCTGGATTGAGGTGGAAGCATCTACCAAAAATGGTTTACATTTTTGCAGGACATCTTTGGGCTTTGAATTAATTCAAGCATATTTGAATTGGAGCTATTTAAATGCTATATATATTTTAAATGCACCAAAAATGCTGGAAGTTGTTATGGGTCATTAGAATAATTCAGACAGCACCCCTAATTATTTCCAGGATTTTATTAAATGGTTTAGTATTTTACTAAATCAAAACAGAATAAAAGAAATAGAAAAGCAGAAAGCAGAGAGCAGAGGACTTACCTGGCGCTCACCTAGCGGCCCAGCACTGTGCTGGCCCATGGCCAGTCAGCTGCTTCCTCTGGCCAGGCAGGCAGAGAGGTGAGCGCCGGCGTGCCTGAGCTCGCCACGGCGCCACCTGCTTGCCGCCCGCGCCCCTGGACGTCTGGACGACCTCCACGTCGTCGCCCCGACCCCTTGGACCCCTCCATTCGCCCCCAACGCCTCTCCCTCGCCCGTTCCCCGCTGACGGTGTCCTGGACTAGGGGGTACTCACCACGTCGTCTCCCGATCTATTAGATTGGGCCGAGGACCCCCGTGGCCGTATACTCATGGGCCAGTTCGGACGGCTACCGCATACAAGGAAGATTCCACAAGACTTGACGATCAAGACAAGGACTTCTCCCCACCGGCGTATTCGGCTAGGACTCTTGTTATCTTAGGCCTCCGATACATTATATAAACCGAGGCCAGGCTGGTCGATAGATATACAATATATACAACAATCATACCATAGGCTAGCTTCTAGGGTTTAGCCTCCTTGATTTCGTGGTAGATCTACTCTTGTACTACCCATATCATCAATATTAATCAAGCAGGATGTAGGGTTTTACCTCCATCAAGAGGGCCCGAACCTGGGTAAAACATCGTGTTCCCTGCCTCCTGTTACCATCCGGCCTAGACGCACAGTTCGGGACCCCCTACCCAAGATCTGCCGGTTTTGACACCGACATTGGTGCTTTCGTTGAGAGTTCCGCTGTGTGATCGACAAAAGGATCGATGGCTCGCCTGCAGATAAACTGCGACTTCGGCATCTTCGTCACCAGCTCGACTGGTCACCTTGGTTCGACCAAGAATTGCGCCCCGTGTTCGTATCACCATGTCCGGACGAGGGCCTTCATCAAACATCAACTCCGATCTCTATCAAGATCACGGAGGAATCATCTATGGA
Organism: Triticum urartu; assembly: GCF_003073215.2. Taxonomy (NCBI): domain Eukaryota; kingdom Viridiplantae; phylum Streptophyta; class Magnoliopsida; order Poales; family Poaceae; genus Triticum; species Triticum urartu. Next base: position 364,307,976 of record NC_053028.1, read on the forward strand.
GCTCGGGGGCTCAACGTCAACATCGCCCTCAAGCGACCGTGCTGTTTTTCTGGACAGCGAACTCGTATCTGCCACCACCACCTCCTCGATTGTCTCTTTGATGATCGCTTTGGTGGAATTGTGCGGAATTGAGTCTACAACAACCCTGGAAAATTTCGTCGAGTTCCGATAGAGGAATCTCTGGCAATCCACGATATACCGGAGCCCTGTCAAATCTGGATGGGAATTTGGATGAGTTTAGGGCATGGTGTCCAGCTTTTAGCTCGGACGTCCTTTGGAAGATCCAACCGTTGATCGGCTGCGGAATTCCTATATCTACCACCTCTCAAAATTTCGGCTCGATCCGACCATCCAAACTCCGGGAACCTTCCGATTAGTGCATCACTTTTCGGATCTGTTTTCTGCGCGAAAACGAATCCGACCCGAGTTCATCTTTTTTATGAACAGGATTTCGGACATCCCTTTTGAAGGAAGTTTTGTATGGGGTATTGTGTTTTGTTCCCGAACACATCCCACTAACTGTAAAATCTTTTGAACATGATCTTCAACATCATGCTGGTGTCAAACCAGTCCGGCAATATTACTCCACGGCTGCCGACCTGCGCTAGACACGGCGTCACTTTGTTGAGCCGAGCTCAACTTCTTCGGATCATCATCTCGGCAAGCCGAACAAGAGCCCGGCATCGCGAAGGATAAATCATCACCAACATCGCCGCCCCACGGATTACACGGAGCGGGCATACCGGCATCGCCGCACGGTCGCTTCATCAAGCCGGCATCGACCACGTCACGACCTGCATCGACAGGGCCGCACTATTGCTTCTTCAAGCTGGTGTCCATCACGCCGACCTACTTCGACTCATCGGCTGACATCGAGGCTTCGACATCTCGGCTGGACCGGGGGCTTCGCCATCTCTTCATCAACCTACTCCGGACACTTCGGCGTCACTAGCCGACCAGCTCCGTCACGTTAGCTGGGCCGAGGGCTTTGCCTCGGCGAGTCAACCTTTACCAGCATTGCCATGCCGTCGTTTTATCGCCCATCAGGCAATGGGTGTGCGGAGCGGGTCCCAATTTTAGGAATCACCTTCCTTCGGATTGCTACAACAAATAAACCAGGTGCTATTAATCCCAGTATTTTTTGCTTGTTTGGGTTCATTTTTCCCAAGGAATTATTACTCTGGTTTGTCTGTCATATGCACACAGGTCTATCAAATGGTGGCTGCATTAACGACAGTCGCATGGTGGTTCGGTCAGTTTCCATACATAGTCCGGCGAACGCCGCACTCGGAGCTCGGACCGACCTGCGAATTCAGGCTTTGCCACGCCTTTACCGCATCACGCCGACGCCCTGCATCGACTTGACTTCGGCGCCAGGCCATATTTCTTTTATTACTCACTTTGCATAAATTATTTATTATGCAACGATTTTTTTAATTATCATTATTACTATTATCTCCGGTTTGCACTATTTTTTGTGCACAGGAAAATGATCCGGGGACTTCGGCGTCACTCTGCCGGTCTGCATTGATCGTGCTATGTCACCACTTCGGCGTGTCAACCTCTCCGCTCCGCCACCTCGGGACCGGCTTGAGGGATGGAACCTTGCCCCGCATCAAGCTCGAACCGCGTCATCAATACCGAACACATTAACCAGCTAAGTCGCTTTCATTCTCAAAGCTTTAGTTTCTAACTTGCGTTCGGTTCGACCAAGCATTATACTTTTTTTGGAAAAAAGTTGCTTCTAAAAAATTTCCTTGTCCAAACTTTGTTTGTGACACATAAATTCAAATACCCCGTTTACTTGGGGGCTTCCTTTATGAAGCTTTTCCTGTTGCATATGATTATACTTGTACGGCTTCGTTCCTTGTTCGTGTATTACGCCACAATATGCACCACATTGACTTAAGCGATTTGCAAGCTGGGTTGCCTCGCTCCTGTGTTTACCCCTACATTCCCGATTGTTCGGCTAGGGAGTAAAGGGAGCACCTCTGCGATTGTCACGATCGGGTCACCCGAGCCGGACCTCAGACTGGATGAAGCCGAAAGCTAGCGCTCTTATAGTTATTCAATGATGGTCGGCACACAACAGAACTCATGAGTACAAAAAATCTATTGCACAAGTCTCATCATAACAATGAGCACCGAAGAAAGGTATTGGTGGGGGTACTATTTTCTTCGAATATGCTTCTTACTCTTCGCAGTAATATAGCATAAGTTCCCTGAGCGCGCTTTGTCTGTTACAGCCTTATGGCCTGATTGCCTGGTTATTGGAAACACCGTCGATATTCTCGACCGATGGAGTACATAACACTTTTCGGTCCTTAATCGAAGAGGGAGAAGCCGACGGTCGGTTAAGACGCGTTTAAAGTTCGGTTGAACATAGATATGATATAAGTACTTCGGTACATGCAATCATTCTTCTACCCAAGTCACTTGGGGGCTCTTAAGTTTATTTGAGCCGTTTTATAATAAGTGTTCTTCTTCTCAGTCGTTGCAAAGTTCTATTATTATTATTTATCACTCCTTTTTTCGACGCGAGTGTGCGGTCACGAGCCGGGGAACCTAATTTCTCTCTCAAAGCCGCTAGAGTTTAGTTTGCTAAACTGGCCTAATGAGAAGTACTCCGCCCTCGGGATAGGAGGTTGAAGCCGTAGGCTGACCCGCTCGAAGTCTTGAGATAGGATGTGTCATGTTAAAGGACGACAGAAGCACTTCTTTTTTCTAAGACCAATTTTCGGATTGGCACCGAACACTTGATATTGTTCAGACATCATGTTTTTACTGACATTTCTTGGTTTTCCAAGCTTTTTGGCACTTTTAAACTATTTGTGCTTTTCCAGCATTAGTCTCGCAGTGCAACGCCGGACACCTTTAGGGATTCGGCAAAAACATTCTCAGATATTGCTATATATGCATCGGTTTCGAATTGTGTCTTCGGTCAATAGTTGGGTTGCCCGGCTCCTGCACTTGCTTCCTACGTTCCGTTTTGTTCGGCTAGGCGTGCAAAGGGAGAACCACTGCGATTGTGCTTCTAGCTCACATGGTTAAGCACCTTAGTGGAGAAAGCCGAAAACTGACTGTCACAATAAGCGTAAACTGGTCAGCGATCTGAGGACTATGACGGGCCATTCATAACATTGGCCAAAATGTTTACGGCTTGACCTCGACTGTCGCCGAACACTACCGGGGGCTATTAACTGACCTCCCAAACTAAATCCTCGATATTTTGCTCTTACATTCGAGCTGAGATTTCATGATCATGCTTAGCATGACAACCCAAAGAAAGGAACCGATAGCGGGACTATTTTCTTTGGAATACATTTCTTCTGTTAAACAGTAATATAACATATCTCTCTACGTACCTTTGTTTATAAAACCGTATGGCCAGATTGCCTTGTTTGTCGTAAATCTTTGCCCTCATAAAGGCTTTATAAAGTAGGACAAACACTCCTCGGCTACTGGCCAAGGAGGTGGAAGCCGATGGTCGGTCAACAAAGTTTTGTACAATGCGGATCCGAGCATTAATGACATAAAGTACTTGGATACATAGAGTCATTACACATAATTTGTGATTTTACTATGGATATTGATCCTTAATTCGGCCACCCGTGCCCGCATTAAAGCTCGGGGGCTACTGGGCTTCGGGCTTATTATTTACAAATATTAGAGGGGCACATCGATCCCCTGATCTGGTGTTGCCACCCGACCAGTGTCTCGGGGGCTACTGCATTGCTTGTCCAATGCAGAAAATTTTATGTGCAATATAGTTTCCGAGGAGATTTTGATCCTCAGGTTGGTCGGCCGCACCCAACCTGAGTCTTGAGGACTGAGCACGCCGCTTTTGTGTCCCGAAGTATTCTGCCGAGCTAGGACTTGATCCTCAGGCCGATTTTGCAAATCAACCTGAGTCTCAGCGGCTACTGGGATCAGCGGTCTTATGTCATCCTTCATGTGCATCTCGGGTTTTAGACCGATACACACCTTGAGGGCTACTGGCTATATATCTCGGCAGAGAATAAATTGCACCAATAAAAAATATTGACAAAAAATCGGCCCATAGTCAGGGTGGTGCACCACCTCGGAAGCAGTCCAGCATAAATCTCGGGCGCTAGTGGCTGGCTCCATAGAGGGCATTTCCGGCATTAAGCTGAGCTAAACTCCTTCAACTTTTTTGAACCAAGGTGATATGACACCTCGGATATAGTCCGGCATTGGAGCCTGGACACAGTCCGGCATTGGAGCTCGGATATATTTTGGCGTTGGAGCTCGGATATATAGTCCGGCGTTGGAGCTCGGATACATTCCGGCGCTAGAGCTGGGAAGCGGTCCGGCGTTGGTGCTCGGCTGCAAAAGATACCTCGAATGCAGTCCGGCGTTGGAGCTCGGACGCAAGAGGACCCTGCCTCCCGGGAACAACTTCAAACCTGAGGTGTGACATAAAAATAAACAAGGCATTGATAAAGGCCGGAAACTTAAAGGGGCTCCTCGGATACCCTAAACTCGTCAAATGCATTTCGGCGATCCTCAAGATCGAAGATAAAGAAGATTTGTTGAACCAGTTTTCAAGACCGGCAACCGAAGACGAAGAACAGTTCGGAAGAATCGAGGAGCGTCCCTAACTTGAAGACCGGTTCAGGGGGCTACTGACGGTGTCCTGGACTAGGGGGTACTCACCACGTCGTCTCCCGATCTATTAGATTGGGCCGAGGACCCCCGTGGCCGTATACTCATGGGCCAGTTCGGACGGCTACCGCATACAAGGAAGATTCCACAAGACTTGGCGATCAAGACAAGGACTTCTCCCCACCGGCGTATTCGGCTAGGACTCTTGTTATCCTAGGCCTCCGGTGCATTATATAAACCGAGGCCAGGCTAGTCGATAGATATACAATATATACAACAATCATACCATAGGCTAGCTTCTAGGGTTTAGCCTCCTTGATCTCGTGGTAGATCTACTCGTACTACCCATATCATCAATATTAATCAAGCAGGACGTAGGGTTTTACCTCCATCAAGAGGGCCCGAACCTGGGTAAAACATCGTGTTCCATGCCTCCTGTTACCATCCGGCCTAGACGCACAGTTCGGGGCCCCCTACCCGAGATCCGCCGGTTTTGACACCGACACCCGCCATGGCCGAAGCCTCCATGGACGCGCCGCCATAACCCCGCGCCCACAGCCACTGCCCCACCTCCCCGACGCATCCCAGAGCTCTGCCTCGACCCACTCCTCCTCCTCACCGCGCCAAGTGAGCCGGGAAGCTCCGTTTTGTCTTCACCGTCGTCGTCTTCAACCTACGGCCGCCGAGATCGCCTCCGCCGCCCCGTTTGCTCCGGTCATCCCCCGAGCTCTCCGTCCAACCCACGATGATCACCGTGAGCTTCTGCCCATCCTCCCCCTCTCCGTTCGCTCTGCCATGCACCGTAGCGACCACACTGCGCTCACCCGCACGCGCCGCCACCTGCTCTCGTCGCCGACGTGCTTCCGGCCAACTAATGGACCGGCCGTCGTGCCCAACCTGCTCGCCGTGCTGCGTAGAGCCCGTAGGTGCCACGCTCGCGCCGCTACGGCCACCACAACCGCATCGCCGCGCAGACCCGAACGCCCGCCGCCGCGGGCGAGCTCCTTGACGTCGTCTCCGGCCGCCCCAGCCCCTGCAACCACCACCATTGGACGCACCGCATCGTGGCTGTTCCAACGAGACCAACCCCACTTGCCCCCGTCGCCGGAGTTGGCCGGACGGGCAACGCCGCCTCGTCTACTTACCGCCGGCAATTAGTCGGCGATTAGATGACGTGGCACTCGCTTAAATAGCTCTAATCACCGATCAGTTATCCCCACGGGTCAATGACAACCGGGCCCCATGCCTTAATTAACCACACAACTTAATCCCTGTTTAGTATTAACAAATCACAGTGGCCCACGTGTCAGCATTGACTTTGCAGATGTGGCGTTTGACTGGTCCCACCTGTCTGTCTGTTGGGCTAGCCCTGAGTCACTGACCAGTGGGACCCGCACGTCAGGTTTGACCCTGGTCAGCGTTGTTGACTTGCTGACGCAGGCATGATGCAGTGCTGACGCAATAAATCATTTACTGGATTAATTCTTATACAGGAAATTCCAGAAAATATTATAAACTTCAAAAAATCATAGAAATTAATCTATAGCTCAGGATGAAATAAATTATATATGAAAAATGATCAGAAAAATCCAATCTATCCATCTGTATTGGTTTCATGCATGTTAGAGCAACTTAAGCTTGATGTTTAGGTCAAACATGTTAATGCACTTATATGAACCCACAACTTGAGTTTGTATTTCAATCTTTGGTTCGAATAAGCTCAAAACCTTCTGGTTGTAGTTGCATTAGCTCAAATCACAGCATATCGACATGTCATGATCATGCATCATATTGTGCATTGCATTGATTGTGTTCTTTCTGTGTTTACCAATGGTTGTCCCCTCTCGATAGACGTGGTTCCGACAATGAGTTCGATGACACCGATGAAGAGCTATATTATCTTCAGAAGTGCCAGGCAAGCAAAACCCCCTTGTTCATTCCGATACAATCCCACTCTCTTGCTCCTGCTCTCTTTTACTGCATTAGGACAACAACAATTCAACTATTACATGTTGCGGTAGTTGAACCCCTTTCCTCTGCATGACCTGTCATTGCCACAGTAAATAGATGAAACCCACTAGCATGAGTAGGAGTTGTTTGAGCCCTGATGTGCCTACTCATTCATGCTTGTTTGTCATGCCTGCTGCTGCTTAGAGTTGAGTCAGGTCTGATTCATCGGGGATGAATTGGAATGGCGATGAACATGTCCTACTGTGTGTGAGCTAAGTGTGTGAACACGATTTGGTAAAGGTAGCGACGAGAGGCCATGTAGGAGTACATGGTGGGTTGTCTCATTGAAACCATCCTCAGGAACTGAGTTCTGTGTTTGTGATCCATGGACAGCTACTACCAATCATTGGGATCCTTAATTGACCTCTCGACTTATAAACTGCCTAGTCCTCTGTCCAGGTTGCAACTAGTTTCTGGTGTTTATAGGATATGTGTTGGCGGTCGTGCGTAGCGGCTGACCCTAGGGGTGGGCTATGATGGCGGTAAGATACACCGTGGCACGATGTACCGGGGCGCCCGTTTGTGTCTCGGGAACCCTGCACAGATCATTTGGGGCTGTGAGCGAAACTCCGGCCGGATCTCCTCAGGGATGGAACCCGAATAGGCGATAAACCTGGACTAGAGACTTGTGTGGTTAGTCAGGTCATGGCCGACTCCCTCGCCAGGCTTCCGCTTGAAGGTTGCCGAGATACATGACATGTACATGGTGGTAAGTGGCGAGAGCATGTGTGAAGAAGTACACCCCTGCAGGGTTAACATCATCTATTCAAATAGCCGTGTCCGTGGTAAAGGACTTCTGGGTTGCCTATAACAGTTCATAGACAAGTGAAAGTGGATACTTTAAAATGTGCAAGATAAGCATGAGTGCTATGGATGGCGTTCTCGTAGGGAGACGGGAGCGGATCCATAGTGGTGTATTGATATGGTGAATATGTGGACTCGTGTGCGCCACCTCAAAAGAGTTACTTGCAGTCATAGTTTAGGATAGCCACTGAGTCAAAGCTGGCTTGCTGCAGTCAAACTCCACCACCCCCTTTGTTGATACCGATGCGTATGTAGTTAGTTCTGGTGTAAGTCTTCCTGGGTACATTTGTACTCACGTTTCCTTAATTTATGTTTTGCAGAGAGACTTCAGTCTCGCTAGTAGTTTCGCGTGGACTTCGACGTTTAGCTTGATACCTCAGCTACGATCTTGTGCCCTCGGCAGGATCTGGTAGATAGTCAGGCTTCTTAGCCTTTTTCATTTGTAGATGTCTGTACTCAGACATGTTAAGATTCCGCATGTGTTTTGATTTGTATGCTATGATTGTTGGGTCATGAGACCCATGTTTGTAATATCTCGATCCTCGGAGCCTAATGAATAAATATTTGAGTCATAGAGTTATGTTGTGATGCCATGTTGTATTTTCACATATCGAGCATATTGTGTGTATGATTGAAATGCTTGGTATGTGTGGGATCCGACAATCTAGTTGTTTATCCTTGCCAGCCTCTCTTATGGGGAAATGTAGTCTAGTGCTTCCATGAGCCATAGTAGTCCGCTACAGCCCGGTTCACCGGAGTCCTGCTAGCCCAGCACTACTGCTCAGGACACTTGACTGGCCGACATGTGTTTCACTTCGTTCCTGTTATATCCCTTCGGGGAAATGTCACACGGTGACATCCAGAGTCCTGCCTAGCCTGCTACAGCCCGGGTTCAAGGAGTCCTGTTAGCCCAGTGCTACAGCACGGATTCACACGCTGCTGACCGACATGCTCGATGTGATTCATGTATCCTTCCCCATAACGTTGGTGACCGATTGGTTCACGACTAGCCATGTCGACCCACGGTTCTCTGTCATATGGATGCTAGCGACACTATCATATACGTGAGCAAAAGGTGCAAACGGTCCTAGCATGGTAAGGCGACACCTATGGATACCATGCGTGAGGCCGCAAAAGTGATATGAGGTGTTACCGGCTAGATCGATGTGACTTGGAATCGGGGTCCTGACAGTAGCACCGCCAGTGCGATGGAGTTGAGCGGCTGGAGAATCCGCAGGAAGGCTTTGTAAACATGTGGGAGATGCATCTTGTACATCTGCCTGTCTTCCAGCCATTCCCCCGTGGATATGGTCGGCGACTCCATGGGGCGCGCAAGAGAACTTGCTGAGGGGGGCAGGCGCGCCCGGAGTCAGGAGGTGGGGGGTGGCGGCGAGATCTATGGCGAGGCGATGGTGGAGGTAGTGGCGGGGGCGGCGGTGATGGTGGAGGTGGTGGCGGGGGCGAAGGGGATCGCAAGAGCGGTCATCTATTTGCCAATTATGTGAACTAAACAGTCAACATATAAAATAATTTAAATATATATAATATAGTTAGAAGGGAAACATAAGTTGGACCTGGCATTCCTATTCTTATATAGAAAAATAGAACAGACCTCTGCATTTTCTTCAAAAAAATACATAAATTGGGCTGCCAAAAATAAAACCTCGGATGGGAGGTCCATAGGCCGGTCGATACATGACGGCCCTAAGAAAATACAAACAGGCCTATGGACCTCCCATCCGAGGTCGTGGGCTGCGCATGTTAAAAATGAAAGCCTAGACGGAGCAGCCCAAAACCACGTCCAACACTTGCCAAAACTTTGTCCCTCGTTTTCTCTGTGTTTCGCACACTCGACATTGTGTGGGCATTTTGACTGTGCATCATATGAAGATGTGCCATGCATGAATGTTGATCAGCATGATGTTAACTGGCTGGTAGTTCCATTTTCGACCATGAATAAAACTTCCAACATGATGTTAACCCTGTTTGAAAGGGCCATGTTAATATAAATGCTCTGCTCTGAAAGTCACAGTTTCTTATCTGAAACTGAACTTGTAGTTTCTTATCTGAAACTGAAACTTGCAGTTTCTTCTCTGAGAATCACATTGTCTGCACTTTTATACTCCTATGAAACTACATTTTTTAAGTGCTAAAAATAGATATCTAAAATTCATAAAATACTTCATATGCTCAATACTGCAAATCTGAAATTCAAAAGACATTCATATCTGAAAGTACTCTCAAAATACACAACACAAAACACAATTCACAACCTGCAAATACTGACAACCCTAAGCTCCTCCTGACAATTCACAACCTGCCCGACTATTGGGCTGGGGGGGGGTCAGCCCCCTCCTATTCCTCGGCGGCAGACAGCCGCCCCGTGAGACGATGTGAACAGCGAGGGAGACGATGGCGGGGAAGCATCGTCGAGCCAACTGCTTTTCTCCTCTTGCAGTTGGGTTCGGTCGACGAAGACTCCACCGGCTCTCTCTGGTAGGACACCCTCACAAATGGCACACTATAGATGCTCGATCCTTCAATCTCTGGTGGAGGCTCCATCTGGGATCGATACTCCCACCATCGCTCCCTCACGATCGGATTCGGTGAATCTGTTTGCTCCATGGCCCAGAGGAGCAGCTCTATGTACTCCGGTGTGACTCCCTCCGGGAGTATCGCCGCCTTCTCACTCTATTGCAGATATTTGGCCATGGATGTCACCGTCGCTGCTAGTTGGTCCTTGTTGTCAAACCAAGACTGTATCTCCAACATCCTAGCTAGCTTCACAGGGTCTCCATCTGCGATCCTCACGTATCGGTTGTACTCCTCCATCGATCTACTTCCCCACAGCACCTTCACTCGCCGGCGGTGGTTTTTGAATGGAAGAGGAGAGGAGGAGCGCTGGTTTTGGATTAGAACGGGAGAGGAGCGACGCTGGTTTTGGACTGGAACAGGAGAGGAGGGGCGGTGGTTTTGAAATGGAAGAGGAGAGGAGCGGCGCTGCATTTAGATTGGAACAGGAGACGAGCGGCGGTGGTTTAAGAGGAGAAGAGCGGAAAAGCGGAGCTAGTCTTGGAAGTATTTTTTTGTTGTTTTGCGTATTTTGGGTCAAAGTTTGACCACGTACTGTATTTGACTAGCAAAATGTGAATGCATGTCACCAAAAATTGTATCGTTTGGTTCGTATTTGAATGTACTTTCAAATTATATTATTTTTGCAACGTATAACATATATTTTATGTGCGAAAATCATGGTCAATTATGACCCAGAATAAAAGGGAGACTAGTTAATGTGCGGTCGCTTTCTTAATTGAAGGGTAAATTGATTTTGATTTTGATCAAGTCACAGCGCACCGGCCCTCTCGTCCAATCCTAAATCGCTGCCGCACGCTCCTCTCCCTCTTCTCCATTGCAAAACTACCTCCTCTCCTCTCCATCATCTCCATTCCAAAACCACCGTCTCGCCTCTCCCTCTTCTGATCTTCTCCATTGCAAAACCACCTCCTCTCCTCTCCATCATCTCCATCCCAAAACCACCGTCTCGCCTCTCCCTCTTCTCTATTGCAATACCACCGTCTCTCCTCCGTTTTCTAGACGCTTTGCTCCATGGCGCGGGCGCAATCCATGGATACAAAATTAGTATACTGTATACTATTTAAAAGTCGAGGGCGGGGCTTTTCCTGCGCGGTAGGCGGCGGGGCAGTTCCGCCTAGGCGGTTCAACAGAGATGCGAGAAGACGAGGGAGTAGGTTGCTGCAAACATAGGGCTGTGTGATTTGACAGCGAATTACTGCTGGATAGGTGGGGCCCCCTGATTTGACTTGCCATTATCATTTTAACTGCGGTCTATGATAGGCGTGAGTCTCCCAATTCCTGACCACCTCCATACATGTGCCTCTCCCAATGCTCCACCATGTAGTAGAGGCTGGCTCTTGCATGAGAGCCCACTTCTCCACTTTTTCCTTGCCTCTATTTCCTCCACATATGCAAAAATGTCATGTAAAGCGCACTATTGTACTTACTTTTACTTGCTCCTACAGGTGCTTAAGCTTGCCACATAGGCATAAAGTCTGATGTGGCAAGTTAATCAAGAAGAGAGAGACTAGTTTGGTGACCCAAGAAAGAAATAGTGCTAAGCGCGTGTACCTAGGTGAAAAGACAATTTTGAGTCTATAGCTAATTAAATGAAGCAAACTTAGCAACACCATTTCATTAGAAGAGGTCACTCCTTGGCAAATGCAATAAATACTAGTACTCCCTGAGTCCCATAATATAAGAACGTTTTTGGCACTATACTAGTGTCAAAAACATTCTTATATTATGGGACGGAGGGAGCACGAAGAAAGAGATCATACACTTATAGCCAACCTTGTTGTAGTATGAGTGACTAAGTGATGACTATGTATGACATGCCAACATCAAATAGCCTAACGCACCGTGTTAAATCTCCAAGGGCGCGACCGTGCGAGCGACGCGACGGTCATGGGAGGCGCGACCATGATACGGGCTGCTGGCAGCCCTTGGATCTGAGATCAAATGGTCGCATGCTAAGTTGCTGAAAATTTGTAGAATAACCCTCCAGGATAGGATATTCACCCATAGGTCTAGAATCACGCCATGCAACCATTCGATCTCAGATCCAAGGGCTCTCGGAAGCCCGTGTCATGGGAGAATGGAAAGCCACTACCCTGCCGTTCGCACGCTGGCAGTTCACTCCTACTCATTCCCGCACGTCCTTCAATACTACGGCGGCTCGCTCCTAGTCGTCCCGTCCATTCACATTACGGCAGTTCCACTAATCCTAACCCTCCTCCCAAATCCATGGCGTCCCAAATCTCCACGATCGGCGGTGAGTACAAGGTTAGAACCATCACCGGCGATGACTTCGAAGTCATCTACACCCGTTCTTCCGCGACGGTGAAAGGATGCCTTTCTCGCTTCAGACGCATGTTCGAAAACTTAGATGATGAGTGGGTCGCTGGGCTAGATGTTGAGTACACCACAGTCCTGGGACCAGAGAAGGATCTAAAGGACGAAGAGAGGAAGAAGCCCGTCGTGATCCAGGTTTGCATCAATAACATTTGCTTGGTCTACCACATATGCCATGCCGACGTTGAGTGCCAGGATTTTAAGAACTTCCTCATGGACAAAACAGTGAAATTCGTTACTGTAGACTTTAAGAACGACAGGGATGTCCTGCGTCGGATAGGTCTCGTTGTAGGCAACCCCTTTGACCTCCAGAAGAATCGGCTGGTGTCCTCTCGTCAGCCTTCAATGCTGACCCTGGCAGGATCCATGGTTCATCCTTCGTACGGTAAACTGGAGAAACCTCCATACATGTTTCATCATCATGCATGGCAGTGGAATGTACTAGATATAGACCACATCCACTACGCTGCAATGGATGGCTACCTTTGCTTCAATATCTACAAGGGTTGGATGAAGAGCAACAGCCAAGTGTGCGGTTCAAGCAAAGAAGTATCGACCAAGAGGAAGAGGGACAAGGACGAATTCGAGGACATGGACGAGGACTCCGAGTAAGGTGGCGGTGTCGTTGCTCATGGTGGTTCTAATGTAGTGTCTACCGGAATAGTTGCAAAGTTTAATTTCAGGTGTGCTTAATTTAATTTGAGGGGTGTGTTGTGCTGAGCCCCCAGCAGAACTATGTTATGTTTCTTCTCGTTACTTTAACTCTTCAGTACATACATACTAGTATTTCTTACATTTCATCTTTTAGTTGGTATAGACTCATTTCTTCACATTATATACGAACAATATATATGGCCAACATCATATAGCCAGCAGTTTAGTTGTCAAAGAATTTCAGGGTGCTTAGTTTTTTCAAAGAATTCCAGGATGCTTAGAGGGTGCTTGGATCCAAGGGACTTATTTTAGTCTGACTAAAAATAGTCACTTTAAGAGGCTAAAGTTCCAAGCACCCCTGACTAAAGAGGGGCTAAAACTGTCTTGAGACTAAAAAATTTTAGTCAGGAGTACCCCTACTAAAATGTGGATTAGTCCTCTCTCTACTCATTTAACTCCTCTCCTTTAACACAGGTGAGTTCTGGATTGGAGGGTTTGGAAGATAATAAACGCTCATTAACTTGATTTTAGCCTTTTTAGTATTTGGATCCAAGCATGGGTGAGGCTAGCATGTTTTAGTCCCACTACTTTTAGTCATGGGACTAAAACGTATCCAAGCACCCTCTTAGTTTTATTTGAGGGGTGGGTTGTGCTGGACACCATTATTGTGACTAGCCTTTTTAATAGTACTATATGCATAATTTGGCGACGAGCCCTCTCTATATGTACCACCTTTTTTTAATTTCAAGTTTTGCTCCATGGCGCAATCCATCGATACTACTGATGTACAAAAGTATGCATTTTTTAAAAGGCTAGAGGGCGGGGCAGTCTAGCTTGGTCGGTTTCACGAGAGGCGAGGGCCTTTGTGATTTGATGGCTCATTACTGCTGAAAGGCGGGGCCTTGTGATTTGACTACTCGTATAAATGCGCCAACGACCTGATCGAGGAGGAGCAAAGAACCGTGCGGTATACTCAAAGTTTCCACTGGAGTAGTACTGCAATGGAGGAGCACGAAACACGGCAGCCCAGTGCCATATGGCGATAAAAATGATCTAATTTGCTAGTCATCTCATTGTTAGCATTGTTCTATTCGTTCCCTCAAAAAAATCATTGTTCTATTCATGCCTCGCAGAGAACGTGACACGTGCGGCGAAACACCCGAAGCAAAAGATGAAACACAGAGCAAAAGAAGAACAAAGATTATCACCCCAAATGATCTAATTCGCCGCGGAGTCGTAACTGCTTCTTCATCTCGTCCACAACCTCCATATCCTTGCGCGTCTCCTCCGCCATCTTCTTCATTCTATCCATGACGCGGGATTTCTCGATGCGAGCCTTCATCATCTATTCCACGGCCGCATTACATACCTTGACAGCAGCCGGGTGCTCGATGCGGAGCTTCACCAACTCCTCCTTTTGTTCCATGACGAGGGCCTGCAGCATCTTCATTGAGGAACTACTATTCTCAAGCAGCTTCTTCCAGCCGGCGTTCTTCTCCTTCAACAGGTCGATCTCGTGGCAGAGCTTCGCCTTGTCCTCCTGAAGTCGCAGGATTTCGCCGGTCGCCTTCTTCTCCGAGGCAATGCTCTTCTTCAGCAGCATCACCAAGCCGGCGGTCAACTCCCCCTGCTGATTGAGATCAATGGGCATGTCATCGAGGCTCTCCTTCAGCAACTCCATCAAGCCTTGGATGAACTCCTTCTGCTTATTGAGGTGCTTATTGAGCTGATCGGGCATGCCGTCGAGGGATAGCGACTCCAGCTCCGCCGGCTCGGCATGTTCTCCTCCGCGGCTAGGGCGCTCCTAGGAGCCATTGCCTGCCCGTGAGATATCTTTCGAGGTCTCTGCGTGGCGGCGAGCCCTCTCTTTTTTTCCGCAGCCTTGGTTGTCGCTCTCTTGTTACGAGTAGTTCCTGACCTAGAGCTCTGCTCACCAGCCATGGCAACGATGGACGAAGAAGAAGCACTTATGAGGAGGAAAGGTAGAGTAATTTTTGGTTAGGTAGTTCCCCTTTTTATAACCTAAGTACTAGCACTAGTACTAATACCTGCATAGTGGGAACACGTTCAGGTTTGGTACGTACTAGTAGGTGTGAGCAGGCTTTCGAATGTGATGGGAACAAGGTAAAGATTAATTGATGGTTTCGATTTCAAGGCCCGAAACGGCTCCCGATGAGTTTAGCGGAACATAAATTTCAAGTACTACACTACTCAAATGCGTAAATATTATGTTACTGTCAAAAATTGGCACAAAATACGAAGGAGACCAATGGAAGTACTACTAGCAACCCACGATTTAACTACTCGCATGCGCGCAGTGGAGTAATAATGTCTTTCTTCCGCCCTCACGTCCACTCAATTTGCATGCGTTGTATTAATTGACCATCAATGAAGTGAACGACTTTACACGCGTCAAATTATCACATGGGGTAGATCTTGGTACAAAATTGCGTCCGCCCGTGTACCCGCGTGTGCGTGTGAGGGAATGAGTGCGTGCATGGCGTGCGTGCACATCTTCGGTTCGTGCATGTACCGCCAGTATGGCTCAGGGAGGACGAGTAGACTCTTCGGGAACTAGCAGCACGTCACTGTGATCAATCCACGCAAGGAGGTCGCGACAACGCCTCCACATGTGCCACGTGGCTTCATGAACTGTAAGAGAGACACTGTGTAGCGTGCCATTGGTATTCTAATTTACGTGTTTTGCACATACTCGAAGTACTAGTAAGGTACACATGCATTGCACGCATCAGATTTTGCAACCAAATTATGAATAAATACCACACTATAGCATGTAAGCTCTGAGTCATATATGCCTGATGTAGCCCTTCGTTTAATTCTTATAGTTCATCTCATTCAAAATCAATTAGTTTTTATAAAAAAAGCTAAGAACGCGGGAATAGGAAAAACATGGGATTATAGTGGAATGTCATCTTGAATCCTACAGGATTGTACGAGTGTTTGACTGTGCATAGAAAAAACGCAGAATTCTTTCAAAGAGGTTTGAGTGGATGGGATGTTTCCTATGAAATCTAGTGCAAATGAATCATATGGGAAAATTCCTAGGGTTTACAATCCTACGAATCAAACAACCAAGATAGGAAAAATTCCTAATGATTAGAATCCTCCAAAATTCCTTTGAGAATCCTTTGAATCAAAGAAGCCCTTAATCTATTTTATGATTCATGGAATTGTGCGTTGTAAAGCATAAAGTAAAAACAAACAATGGCAATTCAACTAGAAAAAAAGTTTGGGCAGTTATGATACGGAAGATTCTAGAACAAAAGAGAACCACTGTTGTTTTGAGGTTTGTGCATTATGCTTAAGTTCAACCATGGAGTCTACTAGATTGTACATGTGGCAAAATCTAGTGGGGGGCTAGAAGATGGTGCGAGGGGCCGAATGGAGGGAGACTATGAAGGAATGCACAAGTGCGAGGTTGATATTTAGAAGAGGGGGCGAACACGTGCGCTGTTGCGCGTAGTGGCAGAGCCATGAAAAATAAATGAGCTAGGGGGCCAAGAATTGCTAATCCTTTACGAGGAGGGTCAATTCATGAACTTAAACCATTTTTAGCAGCAATTGTCTAATGATCACATTCTTATTAGCCTCGATATATAGTGATGTTAGGGGGGAGGGGGCAGGGCCCTTACTGCCCCCTGTCTTCGACATTGTGCACACGTGTGAGAGATGAAGCGGAAGGCATGGATGATGAGAGGGGGGCATTGGATATATAATTAATGTGGGTGTATTAGCAATATATGTTAATCCTATATAGAGAGGTATAGATTGATCGATGTGGACGTGGGAAAGAGGGTGAGACCTCACTGGATATATCGATTGATCGGTTTGTGTGGAAAACTATGAAAGACCTAGCTATATACACACATACATAGAGGAACATCGATCGTTGCGCATGCACGCGTGAGATAAAGAATGCCCGATATGATGGAGAGGGGGATGTGTGTGGGTGTGTGCCTTCATGGGAGACCGACCTGAAGAAAAAGATTGCATGCGTGCGATGGATAATGCCGACTGGTAGTGTGTGTGCATGCATGCACGAGAGAAAGTTAGTGGTACAATTATAAAGAGAAGACTACTGTGTGGGTGTAAAAGAATAGGTGAGGTCATAATCAATGTAAAGTTGAATTCAAATATTTGAATAAGAGATCCTGATGTTTGAAACCCATGCATGCATGAATATAACGGAGATTTGCGCGGTGTGGTTTGGGAACGAGCATGTTGTAATGTATACACATTGAACAAGGTCAGACTGATTTGAATTTGAGATACCAATGGTAGACATCATTTGGCCACGTCGCATTCATGCATGGACACACTATTCTAATTGGAGATGATGGGCGGCTTTCGCATCACATATCTATATCTATACCCCCATATATATATATATATATATATATATATATATATATATATTATTTTTTATATTGTGTGCGGGTAACTTTAACTTTGAAAGATGGTCGTTGGATGAGGCGAATCCGATGGTCCAAAGATGGAAAATTTGAGCACTACTGGCCGTTGGATATCATCTAGATTCCACCATATTTCGCCACATGTATAATCTAGAAGACTCCATGGTTGAACTTAAGCATAATGCACAAACATCGAAACACAAGCACTTCTTATTTGTTCTAGAATCTTCCGTATCAGAATTGCCCAAATGTTTTTCTACATGATTTGACATTATTTGTTTTTAATTTATGTCTTACGACGCACAATTCCATGAATCTTAAAATAGATTAGCTTTCTTATAAAAACTAGATGATTTTGAATGAAATGAATTATAAGAATTAAACGAACATCTACATAATGCATATATGACTCAAAGCTTGCATGCTATAATGTGGTATTTATTCATAATTTGGTTGCCAAATCTCATACGTGCAATGCACGTGTACCTTACTCTAGTCTAAATGGTGTTTGTGTGTGTGTTGTGCGTGTTGAGGTGCAAATTGTCTTTTTTGGGTACACGTTAAGCTTGTTCTTCCGAAATTTCAAGCCGCGCCTTGTTATGCCAAAAATTCAAGCTAGCGTCTCTGTCTATCATGCTACGAAACTCCCACCTCTTCAACCCGCGCCTTGTTAGCCCGAAATATTTAAGATATATCTTTGTCTTGTTGTGCTCCGACAACTCCCTTCATCTCAACCCGCACCTTGCTATTCCGAAATTACAATGCGCGCGAAAACTCCCACCTCCTGTCAAATCCCGACACGAGAAATGCCCGTGGTACCCCTGAACCGAAAGAACCGCCTCAAATCGGTGGGGGTACTTTCGTAACTTACCCCACATTTCGGACAAGCGCGTCTTAAAGCCATGGTTCCCCACTGCCATCCCATCCGCCCACCCATTCATACACGGAGACCGCGAAAACCCGTGACAAAACCCCACACCCTACTCTGTCCGCCACCTAGCCGGAGCCTCTTCCCCGACGATGTCGTCCACAGCAACACCTCGACGTCCCTCATCCACCGGTACCGGATGAGGATCCGTTCGTCGATCTCATCGTCCCGCCGGTTCAGCCACCCCGTCCTCCACCTCCAAGGAGCTGCCCCGATTCCCCTCGTCTTTCGCGCCACCTCCATTCCCACACCGCCGTCTTCACCTGCACCACCGGAAGAGCATCATCATCACCGTTTCCTCGGATGAAGCTGCGGCCTAATCGGCGCCACCAAAGAGGTTGTACACTAATCGCCGCATTTTCTTCTTGATTCGATCTCACGGTGCTGCCGGCGCTCGGTCCCGAGCCGACACGGCGCGGCTCCATCCACGGCGGCGTCGCCGGCCACTTCCTCCACGGCGTCGCTCCCTCGGCGGCGACGTCCACATCAGTAGGAGCTGCTGCTGCTTTAGCTCTCGCTCGCGCTGCTGCTCTGCTCTTGCTCTCGGTCCCCTGCCTGGTCTGCTCTTGCTATTGCTCTTGCTCGCGCTGCTACTCTCGCTCTTGCTCTTGCTTGCGATGCTGCTCCGATTTAGCTACACTTCAGTCGACTGAATCGACTTTTGGGTCAGTCATTTTCAGGGGGTGGGGGCTCGCCGGGGTGAGAGGAAGAACCAGCCGCAGCGGGAGGGGGGCTCGCCGGAGAGGTACCCCACTATCTATCTTAGGGTTCAGGATGGGGGCGGTGGTCGCCGGGTGGCGGGGTTGGCGGGGCGGTGGCGTGGGGATCGCCGGAGAAAAAGCTCGGCACGGGGGCCTAGAGGGATGGCCGGGGCGGCGCGGACCGGCGGTGGGGAGTGTTTTCGGGGCGGGCGGGGCGGCGCACCGCCGGCCGCGGCGGGGGGCTGCTGTTGCCGGTGGTGGCTGGCGGCTCAGGGGGTGGAGGTTGAAGATGAACCGCAGGCCCTTGATTTCGTATCCAACGCTGCAAAATCGACTGACCAGAGATGAAAAAGTCAGTCGACCGACGTGTAGCCTCACCTTGCTAGTGCGTTCAGTTTCGACAGCAAAATTCAGTTTCGACAGTTAAGTTCAGTTTCGACAGTTAAAGTCAGTTTCGACAGTTAAGTTCAGAGATGAGCGGCTGATGTATTTTACATCTAGCACTTTGTGGTTATGTATTTTACGTCATGTATTGGAGATGCTATTAGAATTCCACTCAGGTTAACGTTGTTCGTTGTCTCTCTTGTCCTGCTTCAGCCTCGGCGTCGTACAACTCACCGGAGCTGCTCCAACGACGAAACCCTCCATCACAGCGGAGCAGTACCTCGGGCTCCATCTCCAGACGCCTAAGATCTTCTTCCCCTCCTCCGACAGCCAAGTCAGCCGGAGCATCCTCACCGGCCAACCCAATCACGCTGAGATCGACATGGCTTCGCCAAAGAGGTTGTACACTTGTTGCATCTCTTTTTTACTCTACATGTTATATATATTGTCCACTGAGCACTCGTAGTAACGGGAAATACGATTATTTTATCCTACTATATGACAAGCAGTGAGGTACCAGGCAACTTAGCTATCCGTGATGGACTCTCTTGAACGCCATCATTATTTATCTCTGCGCGTTTGAGCTGTGCATTTGTCGATGGGCCTGGGAGTTGAGCTAGTATGGCAGTGGCCTGGGTCCAAAGTAATAGAAGTAGCACAAAAACATTTTTTAGTGTAGGATTTTCCTTGCTCAAGCCTGCCTACTAGAATCGCCAGTGCTTGAAAGGAAAAGTGAATGAAAAACATCGGAATTGGAAAGTTTCCTATGGTACTACTTTTCATGAATTTGGTGCAAAGGAATGGAGCAAAGGAAAACTGTAGGATTTGTTCCTTTAGTGTCTCCTTGAAAGAAAAACCTGTAGGAATTCTAATTTCCACTTCTCCTCCTTTTCATATTCCTATTCATCAAGCACAAGACTAAGAGATAGTAGCATAATAGCATTATAACCGTACATTTTCTTGTGGTTTGACTTAATCTCACCATGCTTTTTTGCATCCTGTGATCTTCCAATTGTTGTGAATCAAACACCCAGATTGGCAGAAATCCTGTGTTTTTAAATTCTCTGTTTTGCACGTGCATTCCTATCCTATTCCTGTCTATTTCCTATCCCTGCATTGTTAGAATCCTCAAATTCAAACAAGCCCTTACTCAATTACTTCTGTTACAGATATGTGTCAAAGAAAACCTTGTGTGGTTTGTCCTGCTCCTGCGGCGCTGTGTTCCACCCCAGCTCAGCTGCTCCAACGACGGAAGGGTTCACCACAGCAGGGATCCGCTCTCCAGACTGTCTTTCGCCGCCTCAGATCTTCTTCCCCGCCGCCGGCAGCCACGGCAACTGCATTACCATCATCAACTGAGCAGATGACCTTGAGGACTACACGGGTCCGCAAGAGAGGTCGCACTCTTCCGTGTCTGCTTACGTTATGTGTCGCTTAATATGATGACATGCTACATTATCATCGTGTTCACCTATTAGACTCCGAGTCAGGTCCAAACTAATGCTGAAACTTGAGTTTTTAAATGGTTGTGGGGTACATATTGGGGCAGCAATCAGTACTATCTGTCTACTATCTGGTTAATCTCCGGTGTCTACTATGAGTTTCATGTTGGGTGCAAACAAACATTAAAGGAGCCATTATCTGTATTTTTTAACTAAAGCTATTATCTGCCTGCTATCATTGGTTTTGGGTCTATCCACAGTTTGCTACCATCACTCTGGATTTGTGCATGCACTCCTTACATAATCTCACTATGTTTTATTCCTATGCATGCCAGTTATTGTACACAATGGAACTGATCATGTAGAGCAAAAGAGACGAGCCTTGCGTGGCAATAAAATTTCATGCAGACGTCGTTCCATGGTGGGCGCAAAGGCAGCCCCCCCTCCACCCATTTCGGATCGTAATCAAGAGGAAGATAACTGTTATGAGGGGGATTCAGAAGGAGAAGACCACTCCTATTTACCCCATGAGGTCTTCGCTCTAACTTGGCATGCTGATGTTGGTAATATCATGCATATGGTGCCTTGCATTGCTTACTGTATACATTAAAGATGTCATCTGCTTAGTTTAGACATGCTTTGTGTCAATGCCATCTGTTTAGTTTCTTTATCGTATATGTGAATCATGCAATGCCATCTTGTCTAGCCAGGCATCATATATGTGAATTTTGCAATGCCACCCTGGTTAGCCAGTCATCTTATATGTGAATTATATCATGCCATCATTTTTTATTACGTGTTAAATTTGTCAACAATTTTAGTACATTCAATTACTCTTCCTGTGCATCAGCCATTCGACACGGTCATGGAAAAATCTGGAGTGGAAACAAGGTCTTCAGAGCAGACAATGCTATCTGACGAAGCGCATGTCTTGCTGGTTACCGATAGCTCCTCAGAGGAGGATTCAGAGACAGATGACCAGTCATATCCCCCCCCCGAGGTGCATGCCCTAACTTGGCAGGGTTATGTTGCTCATATCGTGCGTATGGTATCTTGCATTGCTATGTCATTTGCTTAGTTTAGACATGCTTTGTGTGAATGCCACCTGTTTAGTGTCTAATTACCATATATGTGAATTATGCAATGCCATCTTGTTGCAAGACATTATATATGTGAATTATGCAATGTTATCTTGTTGCAAGGCATTATGTATGTGAATTATGCAATGCCATGCTGTTTAGGCAAGCGTCATATATGTGAATTATATCATGCCGTCCTTTTTTTGTATTTCTCATTGCTTTTGTCGACAATGTTTGTATATTCAACTGCTCTTCCTGTGCATCAGCCATTTGAATTGGTGATGGAGAAATCTGGAGTGAAAACAAGGTCTTCAGAGCAGACAATGCTACCTGCTGAAGCAGATATCTTGCTGGTTACAGATAGCTCTTCAGAGGAGGATTCAGAGGCAGATGACCAGTCCTATTATCCCCCTGAGGTGTATGCTCAAACTTGGCAGGGTTATATTACTCATATAATGCATATGTTGTATTGCAATGCTTAGTTTTTACATCATATACACAATATTGAATGCCATCTCCTTAGTTGACACATCATATATGCGATTGCCCTCTGCTCACTTCCTTAGTATATAAATCATATATTTGAATTATGTCATGCCATGATGTTTACATAGACAGCATGTATCTGAATTATGGCATGCCAACCCATTTTCTAAAGACATAATATAGTTATATCATCTCATCCTGTTTACATAGTCATCATATTTTAAATTATGTCATTCTATCCGTGAATTATATCATGCCATCATGTTTCCATCGACGGTGTCGTGGAATTGTCACGGCAGATGTCCTAGTGTGAGGACTTAGTCGTGAGGCCAACGCATCTATGCGGTAGCTTGAAGGGGTTGGTCCGAATCGAGAGATGCACGGCGGATCAACACACAAGACAAGGATTTAGACAGCTTCGGGCCCCGGGAAACATCATCCGGTAACAACCCTACATGCTGTTTGTGGCTACCTCTCATTATGATCATGAGGAAGTCGCCGTAAACCAGCTCTCCCAGTTAACCTTAACCCTTTAAGATTGTTTCTTCTTCCTTGTCCCTCTTTGGGGAGCCCTGCCCCTCCTTATATAAGTTGAAGGGGCGGGTTACATGTAGAGTCCAACTCGGACTTAAGACTTAACTATTCTGGCTTCTCTTCATGGGCTTCTTAACATCTTGGGCTTCATAACGTCTCGGGCTTCATAACTCCTGGCAACCTAGTTACCACCGCTTGTCGGGAGTTACCTGGTGCCGGTTTAAGATGGTCTGCCGGTTTAAGAATGTCTGCTGAGTTATCATCTGACTTAACTCCTGTCTTAGCTGTCAGCCGGTTTAACAACCGACCGGTTTACCGTCTGGGTTAACTATCTGTTTTACCTGTCTGTCGTAACTGTTAGTCGGTTTAACAACCTGCCGGTTTACCGTCTGAATTAACACCAACCAGTTTACCACCTGCCTTAACACCTGCCGGTTTACTAAGTCCCAGCCGGGTTATAACTCCGGCCAGATCATACCGCGGGGTGTATCCCCGACATTAGCCCCTAGTTTAATTTGGATTTATCCATGTTAAACTGATCCTAGTCATCCTTAAGTCCTTGTCACTTCCTTCTTCTGTAAAATCCGAGTCAATAGACCAGTTTCATAATAAATTTGCTGATATTGGTTTGTCATAGAGAAATATTGTGAAGAATAACTCCTTTGACTTCAGCTCCCAATGCTTTAACAAAAATATTGGCCTTTGAAATACTCATTTGATCTTCAGCTGGTTTAAGAATGTAGAACTTGCCGGTTTAAGAATGTAAAACATTACTGGTTTACCATTGCCAAAATCGCCGGATTAAGAATATTGATGGCACCGGATCAGAACAGTTTGTTAATATCAGTTTTGAAAATATACCTCTTATATGCCTATCACTTGTAGCCCCCATGTCTTAAGAAGGTAGCATAGCAACAGCTTAAGACTTGCTTCAATATGAATGTCACAAGCTTGAAGAAATCCAGTTTGTTCAACTCAATCACCAGTCAGAACTGAGTATTCCACATATGTAGCCCCCAAGTGCCGGGTTGTCATGCTTGCAACAACCTGGGACTTGAAATTGACTTTATGCTTATAAAAACTTCAACCAGTGTAGCCCCCAAGGGCTGCGTTATTATGCAATAATGAGCAGGGACTTTGTAAATATGATCATGTAAACTTGAGCAGCAATGTGTAGCCCCCAAGTACCGGCTCAATAAGATAATATTGAGCTGGGACTTGATATATTCTTCAATGAAAATAACATCATATGACGTAACCCCCATCATGGGGCTTGAACCCACGTCCACAAGGTTAAGAGCCTTGTGCTTTACCAACTGAGCAGTGGATCCTTCAATAATAGATGAAAATTTGTGTACCTTGAATTGTTGACAGGAGCAATTGGTAGCCCCCAAGGGCCGGCTCATTATGATGTGATGAGTCGGGTCTTCAATAAGTGAGCAAACAATGACTTTGCATTAGCCCCCAAGTGTCATGGTGCATGCTTGCAGCGACATGAGACTTGTGTATTTGATGTAATCCCAACTTGAATAATGTAGCCCCCAAGTGTTGGGTCGTAAGCCTGCAGCGACTGGGGACTATTCCTTCAATTGTAGAATAAATCATATACATTGATAATATGATAGTCATTGCGGTAAAGCGACTTTGAAAACCTTAATCATAATACTGGTTATTGATAACCATAATAAAATCCAGCCGTGTTCGCTATTAAAGATTTTGAATAATATAACCTGTTTGAAAACTGATTCCTGCCATATAAACCGGTATATCCATGCACATATGATACATGCTATGATGATGTAATGATGATGCAATATATGATGATGTATATGTATGATCAAGAGGGTTTAAGCTATGGTTCGGATACGACCAGAGCCCCCATGTAGTCATAATTATGGCATTGCGCCATCAAGAGGTGTAGTTGTGGTTCGAATACGACCAAGCCCCAAGTGATTTCCCTAGTGCCCTTATGCCTATCAAGAGGTGCAACTATGATTCGAACCCATAGCCCCCAAGTGATTTCCCTGATGGCCTTATGCCTATCAAGAGGTGTAGCTATGGTTCGGATACGACCAAGCCCCCAAGTGATTTTCCTGGCGCCCTTATGCTTATCAAGAGGTGTAGCTATGGTTCGGATACGACCAGAGCCCCCAAGTGATTTCCCTGGTGGCCTTTAGCCTATCAAGAGGTGTGACTATGGTTCGAACATAGCCCCCAAGTGATATTGTGAGCTGAGCTTCAAGGGATACCCATGTTTGAGCTGTGCTGTGCAACAGACTCTCTTTGGCCCCTTATGATAATATTGGCTTGATAGCCGGATTACCGAAGTAACCAGAGCTGTGCTCTTATGATAATATTGGCTTGATAGCCGGATCAAGAGGGTAGTAACACTATGTTCTCTTTGGTGAATACACCTATGTTTGAACAGGAAGCCCCCAAATGATGTTGCGAGCTGTGCTCAAGGGGTACCTATGTTTGAGCTTGTGCTTTTGTAACAGACTCTCTTTGGTCCCTTTAATTCTTCCTGACAACTCGAACTTGCGAGAGAGTATTCTTTTTGAACCGGAAATTCTTCAACCGGCTACTGAGAGCTTCAAAGCTTGGTGGGAGATAGCTTTCCCTTGAGCCGGATTTTAAACCGGAATCCTTCTTTTTAAGCCGGAAATTTCTTGACGGCTTTTAAATTTTCACCAATATGGCGGTAGCCTCTGGGACCGGGTTATCTTCCCTCCAATGATCCGGAGTTCTTGACTTCACTGAAAACAGGCAATATTTGCTGAGTCATATCATTGTAGCCCCCGAGTCTCAAGGTGACTCGAAGAGTTGGCTTGAGATTCTCCATATTTGACCGTGATATGAACCAGCATAACTTATATATCATTGGTGTTGATAGCATGATGTGAATCCACAGAAGGTTGAGGTGACTGCGGCGGGTTATAAATGATCCCGTATGAGCCGTGTCAGCAACTCGGCCAATGGTTCCTTCCAACTGGCTATTAAGTTATCCAAACTATAGTGGCGGTGACTTGTGCGCCTGCCCATTGAGCCACCCAGTGCGGACGGCGGTTGATAGTATATGATAATTTGCCTTCATTTTGTTTGAAAGAAAACCGGGCTTCCCAAGCTGTGACTTGCTCATACTCAATAAACAGCTCATGCAGACAAGTGCGGCCCGGTATGTTGATGTAGACCAGGCTGTGAGAGATGGACAGCAAAGATGACCGCAGCATCAGAGGCAGCTCGGACAGATGAGTCGGCCGCATGTCACGGCATTGCAAGCCGGTGCGGATGGGGAAAATCGGCACCGGTGTTGTAAACCGACACGGACGGACGAATTAATGTAGACCGGGTCCGCAGAGGCGGCAGCTTTGTGCATGTCCATTGAACAGCAATCAAGGCGATCCCGACAAGTCAATGTAAACCGGGCCGCAAGGGCGACGACTTGTGTGCGTCCATTGAACAGCGACAAAAAGCGACCCCGGCAAGTCGATGTAGACCTGGCCGCAAGGGCGTCGACTTGTGCGCGTCCATTCAATGGGTAATATGTCACGGACTATCGCCGGGTGAAACATTATCAGCCCGTGCTCCATACCGTGGAATAAACTGCATTTGTAGTGAATAATTATCCTGCATACAAAAATATACAGATCAAAGTAATTGTTCTTTGACAAAAACAATATGCGCTAATAAATAAACTTAGATGGATGTCATCTGATTTTTATTTGTCAGATGAACGTGGATACTGGGATCAAAACATATCAAATGTCTGATGTCTCCACGTGACCTTCTCTCGTGTCTTAATCTCTCATGGAGGACCTGATTGACATGAGGTCTCCATACAAACCAGCAACTCAAATTGCCTTTTTTCTTCTTTTTTCTCGGGTTCTGCGCAAGCAAAGAGAGGTTGCCGACTGTTTCTTTGTTTTATCTGCTTCGACATGCAAGGAGCAAAAGGGACTTTGGTATTCACGTGGAGGAGATAGTAGCAGCAACTACAGCGAGGCAAACCGGCGAGGAAACTTGGAGGTGAAGCGACGCCTGTGCTGGGAGACCGTAGCGGCGACTCACAGTGGCAACGGCTCGCGGGTGGCCACGCACTAAAGAGTGACTTGAGGCCGGAGGCGGAGACGTCGGGGCAAGCCGGCGCTAGGACAACTCAGAAACAAGGCGGATCAAAGCCTGCTCCGGTGATGACGACTCGGAGGCAGCGGCAGGACCGGCGACTCAGAGAGGGCGAGGCCGACGGGAGAATTGAGGTGACTCGGCCCGAGCAGCATTTTTGGCGTAAGCCGGGGCAGGTAACGGTAACGTTGAAGCAGTCCACAACAGCTAAGCGGGAGCAGTGAACCGGTGTGGCTATGAGGCAGACCTTGACGACCCGAGGCAGCGCTTTGGAGTTGATACGGGCGACGTTAAGGCGAATCCGAGTTGTTGAAAGGCGAATCCGGGTTGTGGTTTGGAGTAGAGGTGTGGCGATGCTGGGTCAGCTCAGCATGATGAACCACGGCGGGAGTGACAGAGCGGCGCTGGTGAAACCGTAAGAGCCCGTTCCAGGTGGCTCATAGATGGGACTGATTGGCAAGGCGGCCGGCGGCGACGCAGGAGCCTGGCTGCGGGCGGATGACGCAGAGCGGGGCGGCACCGCGTAAACCGGAGCGGAGATACGCGGGCGTAGCTTCGTGCAGCGATGAGCTGGACCGGGTCGTAGCAGAGCGCACAGGCACGTTGGAGGCGGAAAATCAGGTACGGCGGCAGGGTCACGCTTCGACGGCTTGGAGGCGGAAAACGGCGGCGACTCGGCTCGAGCTCGACGGAGACCGGCAACTCGACCGCGGAGTCACACAACCAGCGGCGAAGTAGTCCGGATCCATCCCCCATCCGGTGACGGTTTAGCAGAAAGCGGCGACTCGGCGATGATGACTCGAAGACGCTGGGCGGACCATTGAGACGGTCCAGCAAGGAGGAGGCGACCCGGCAACATGGAAATCGAGCTGGTTTACTGAGGCGGCTGTGATTCGAGGGCTTCAGTGAACCGGAGCAAGGCATTGACGAGGCCGGCGATTCAGCATGGTGCGACGAGGTGGCATCAGCCACAGAGGGGACGGACCATCGGTGGGGATAGCTCGAAGGAACGCAGTGAGGTAAACCGGCAATGACTTCAACACGGTAGGCAGGCCCGCGGGGGCGGCTCGGAGTCGGCCGATAGGGCGGTTTGGAGGCAGAGCAGAGGCTGGCGGGCAGAAGCAGAACGGCGAAGCGTCAGAGTCCGAATTGATCCCTTGTTCCCGTATCCATCCTGGTCTCCATCAGTTTGACGCTTTGACTATCCTCGTCCGTGCCCTCCAGATTGTGGGCTCGTGGCCCTTCCTTCCCTTCCTTTTTTTAATCCAATCGATGAAACGTTACTGATTCTGCTCGTCCAAAATTATCCAATGTACCATCCTAGTGCGCCTGCATCTTGATAACTTATGGAGTGACCCTAAAAATTTGAAGAACAAAACAGTAGCTTCACGTAATCCATACTAGTAGTA
The DNA here is from genome assembly GCF_003073215.2 of Triticum urartu. Lineage (NCBI taxonomy): Eukaryota > Viridiplantae > Streptophyta > Magnoliopsida > Poales > Poaceae > Triticum > Triticum urartu. Next base: position 364,336,517 of record NC_053028.1, read on the forward strand.
ACTACTACTAGTTGAAATAGTACACGATGTTTCCTCGGTTTGACTTGGTCTGCACGTCGCAAACTATGAATAATTCCTTTTGGGGAGAGCCTTCTGATTTGACGTGTATTAGTAGCAGCAGCAATTTGGGTCTTTGTATTTGTCCGTAGAGGGAAGACGTGGCCGTGTTAACTATGTGCACACGGCTGTAGCGAAGTTTGCCTCCAATCCGGAAAACAAGATGCTTTTGGTTGATTTTTGCAATGGTGCAGAGGGAATCTTCCTGCCGGTCTCAGCGACTTTGTAAAACAGTGTAGCGGAAATCAACCTCGACGGATCGCCTGGTCGCGTGCGGCCATGCACACAACCCTAAATTTCTCATCTCTTATCTCACAATATCATCTCTGAAGTTAACCATGACACTGGTCACAAAATGATAATTTATCGACTCTGTCCACGGTTTGTCTTATGACGAGTTATCCCGCACGCTTTCCATGGTGCTTTTCCTCATCCGACGAAATCGCGAGCTTCTCGAACCCTATGAGAGATCCCTCCAAGAACTCAACACCATCGTGCGCGAGCCCCACGATGGGCGCCAACTGTCGTGGAATTGTCACGGCAGATGTCCTAGTGTGAGGACTAAGTCATGAGGCCAACGCATCTATGCGGTAGCTTGAAGGGGTTGGTTGGAATCGAGGGATGCACGGCGGATCAACACACATGACAAGGATTTAGACAGCTTCGGTCCCCGGGAAACATCATCCGGTAACAACCCTACATGTTGTTTGTGCCTACCTCTCATTATGATCATGAGGAAGTCGCCGTAAACCGGCTCTCCCAGTTAACCTTAACCCTTTAAGATTGTTTCTTCTTCCTTGTCCCTCTTTGGGCAACCCTGCCCCTCCTTATATAAGTTGAAGGGGCGGGTTACATGTAGAGACCAACTCGGACTTAAGACTTAACTATTATGGCTTCTCTTCATGGGCTTCTTAACATCTTGGGCTTCATAACGTCTCGGGCTTCATAACTCCTGGCAACCCAGTTACCACCGCCTGTCGGGAGTTAACTGGTGCCGGTTTAAGATGGTCTGCCGGTTTAAGAATGTCTGTTGCGTTATCATCTGACTTAACTCCTGTCTTAACTGTTAGCTGGTTTAACAACCGGCCGGTTTATCGTTTGGGTTAACTGTCTGTTTTACCTGTGTGTCGTAACTGTCAGCCGGTTTAACAACCTGCCGGTTTACCGTCTGACTTAACACCAACCGGTTTACCACCTGCCTTAATACATGCCGGTTTACTATGTCCCAGCCGAGTTATAACTCCGGTCGGATCTTACCGCGGGGTGTATCCCCGACAGACGGCATGTTTGTGATTTATGGCATGGCAACCACTTTAATAGACACATCGTATAGTTATATCATGTCATCCTGTTTACATAGTCATCATATTTTGAAGTATGGCATTCTATCCTGTTTAGTTAGCCATCATACATGTGAAATTGTGTCATGCTATCCTGTTTAATTAGCCATCATATATGTGAAATTATGGCTTTCTATTCTGTTTGCTTAGACAACATAAATGTGAATTATTTCATGCCCTGTTTTCTTCCCTACTATCCATTGCACCTGTCTATCTTACAATGTCTGTACATTCAATTACTTTTCTTGTTTATCAGCCATTTCAATTAGAGGGAGTGATGGCAGTACCTGTGAGAGTAAAAACACGGTCTTTAGAAAAGATCGTGCTACCTGTCGATGCAGATAGAACCACGGTTGTACTTGCCCAAGAACCAGCCCCATCACACATAACCCACACTCATGAAGATTGTACCCCTACCCAGTTGGACAGAGAACCAGCTACACCCCTTCTAACCCCAACCCCAGCAGATAGACACCCAGTTCCCGTTGACACAGTACCGTCTCCACCACAGAGCGCCCAAACACGAGCAGTTAGTAAGGCAACTGTAGTGCCCAAATCACGAGGACCACCACTCCGAACCCGAAGTCAACGCTTAAAGCAGAAGAAGAATTGTTCTCAGGTCAGGTTCCGTAGCTATGGTCCATACTACTTTGCTCTTGCATCACTGTATTTACTGATACCAACTAATTTCAAATTTGGAGGATGCAATTGAAACTCCAATGGCGCAACAGGTATGTTTTAAACCTGTTTCTTCAACGTGTCTGGCTGTTTGCTGTTGTAACTTGCTCTATGTTGATTTTAGTTTCAATTGAATAAACAGTTATGTTCTCATGCCATGCACATTACAAGTGTTGTTATTGATGTGTAGTTCCCCACACTTATATTCTGTCTATGCTGCTTTGTCTTAAATAGATATGATTCGAACTGTATCTATCTTGATTTGGCAACATAAACTATAATGATATAGACCATACAGTGACCATACTACATAGATATATGTTTGTTTCATGTTGTTATCATGTCCGCCTTACTACTGAACTGGTTTACCAAAATGAGTTTCATATACTACATTGTAAACCTGAGATGTGTTTGTTTGTTTCTCTTTTAGAACGCCGATAAAATATTGAAGAAGAGTACCCTGTTATGCAATGGTAAAGGAAGTAATGCAGATAAGGTTCAAGATAGTGAGACATCCCTGTTGGTCTCCAAGAAAGCTGATAAAAACTATATTGAAGACATTGAGACAACCCCAAAGTCCTATCTTGATGTAGTGTTCGAGTTACTGGCTACCACTGCTGGCACCAGCTCTTCGAACTCGTTGCCTGAATCAGTTCGGCTTCTTGAGTCTCAACTTGCAGTTGAAAGACATCGATCAGATGTTATGCGACAGGAAGCCAAAGGACTAAGGAAGTCCCTGCAGAATTCATATACATACTTTCTGGTGCAACAACAAGCGCTGGAGGACTTAAGCGCCAAACAAGAGAAAGTTAATGAGCTTGCTAAGCATCTTGCCAGCATTATGGGTACCCAGGATATTGTTTCTTGAGCTCTTCTGAAGTGGTTTTAGTTCTGGACTTGTTTTGCTGCGGTGTTTATATGCTGTTGGGTTCCCTATATTTGCACTGGTGGCGAACTTTGATGCCCAGTGGATGTAATATGTGTAATAGCCGTGATAGCCTAGTGTAAGTTGCTTGCTTATTTATTTCCTTGTTGTCTTATTTATTTGTTTGCTTGTAGTCAGTGCAATTCTTTTTCTATGGTTTGCTAGTGGCTGCAATAACCTATTTTTTAAAACTAGGCCACAATAACCGTGGGCTAATATTTACTGTAGTGACATTGGGCCTCCTACGGGCTGTAGAAATAGTGGGCCTTCTACGGGCCGTAGAAACAGTGGGCCTTCTACGGGTCATAGAAACAATGGGCCTTCTATGGGCCGTATCATCAATGGGCCTTATACGGGTCATATGATCGATTGGCCAAACATGGGCCAAACAGACCGCATTCTGGCCGTAAACGGGCTAGAGTTGGAATTGTCCGTTCATGGGCCGACCATAACGGGCCATCATTAATAGGCTGTATTTGATGACGCTATGAAAACGGCCCAACATATTAACGGACCACAAACGGGCCGACTGTAACCATGGGCTGAATTTGGCCCATAAGCAGATAATGACAATAACGGGCCGTAAGTAAAAGAATGCTGGAAAATAGCCCAAGAATAAATGGGCTCTGAGAAGGCCGAAAGATAACATGGGATGGAAACGGCCCAACGGAATAACGGGCCGTTAATGGGTATAAAGTGATACACTGTTCTTTACGGGCCAGTTTCACCACAGGCCGTTAATAGGCCAAGTGTTACATAGGGCCAGAAGGAAAACGGGCTGGAATCATATTGGATGGCCCAGATGACGCTACTGGGCCTAATTCGAATAGGGCGTAACGGGCCTTGGGTTAGCGGGCTGTAAATGGGCTATATGCGAACAAGCCGTTAACAGGCTTTCCATGGGCCGGCCTGCCACCATTTGACCAAGTCAAACGGGCCGGCCTTTTCATAGGAATGGGCCTCTGTTGGGCCGTGCCACGTGTCGACGTATCATAGGCGCCTTCTGTCCAATGAGTGGATGACATCTGTCCCAGCGATGAGCCGACACGTGTTTCCTCCAGCCAATGATGATTTTACATGTGGAAAATCCCCATTGGTCAGGGCTGTTAACAGGTTATCGGATCCAAAACCTGACCCGATAGCTTAACGGGATTCCGTTACGGTGGATGCCACATGTCGGTCACCCTTGACGAAAGCACTTCTGTGACGCGCGATTTATCGTCATGGAAGTGGACACTTCCGTGATGATAATTTTGGTAATGTCATGGAACACTTCTACGACAGCACAGGTATGACTATCTTGATTCTGTCATAAATTTGTCATGGATGTACATGCATGACAGAAAACTGGACCTACTGTGACAAACACGTATCATCATGGAAGTGTATTTTTTTGTAGTGCTATGTTATAACTGTTGCATGAGGAATCGCATCCGACATAATTATCCATCACTGATCCAATGCCTACGAGCTTTTCATATATTGTTCTTTGCTTAGTTACTTTTCCGTTGCTACTGTTACAATCACTACAAAACCAATACTGTTACTTTTGCCACCGTTACCATTACTTCCATATTACTTTGCTACTAAATACTTTGTTGTAGATATTAAGTCTTTCGGGTGCGGTTGAATTGACAACTCAACTATTAATACTTGAGAATATTCTGGCTCGCCTTGCGTCGAATCAATAAATTTGGGTTGAATACTCTACCCTCGAAAACTGTCGCGATCCCCTATACTTGTGGGTTATCAGTGATCGAAGTGGAGCAAGCGCTCAAGGACGCCGCCAGCAAGTGTGAGTCCCTAGAAGAGAAGAATAAAGCTCAGGTGACCGACCTTTCCAAGGCTCTTCAAGAGGCCGAGGAGGCGTGGGCCGAATCCCGAGCAGCGCGCAAGGAGATTAAGTAGGCCAGACAGATAGCGGCTGGTAAGCCCTTTCTCTTATAGAGTAAATTCGGCAATCAGAAGTATGCCTTGCTCACTCGACCGTGGAATGCTCCAGATGCCTTTGCGGATCATCTGAAGAGTGCCACCGACGCCGCACAGCGGGCCGAGGAGGGGCACACGACGGAGAAGCTATTCTGATCATAGTTTGTGGTGCAAGAGCGCCCAACACTATTGAATGACCAGATGGCGCAGTGGGTCGAGCTGCATAGGATGTCCGGATTGGCCATGAGGGACGTCATAGTCCGGCTGTGACCAGCCGAACCCGTCCCAAGCAACTATTTCAGCCTGGTGCAGTGATAACCCACAAGTATAGGGGATCGCAACAGTTTTCGAGGGTAGAGTATTCAACCCAAATTTATTGATTCGACACAAGTGGAGCCAAAGAATATTCTCAAGTATTAGCAGCTTAGTTGTCAATTCAACCACACCTGGAAACTTAATATCTGTAGCAAAGTATTTAGTAGCAAAGTAATATGATAGTAGTGGTAACGGTAGCAAAAGGTAACGGTAGCAAAAGTAGTGTTTTTGGTATTTTGTAGTGATGATAACAATAGCAACGGAAAAGTAAATAAGCGGAGAACAATATATGGAAAGCTCGTAGGCAATGGATCAGTGATGGAGAATTATGCCGGATGCGGTTCATCATGTAACAGTCATAACCTAGGGTGACACAGAACTAGCTCCAGTTCATTGATATAATGTAGGCATGCATTCCGAATATAGTCATACGTGCTTATGGAAAAGAACTTGCATGACATCTTTTGTCCTACCCTCCCGTGGCAGCGGGGTCCTTACGGAAACTAAGGGATATCAAGGCCTCCTTCTAATAGAGTACCGGAACAAAGCATTAACACATAGTGAATACATGAACTCCTCAAATTACGGTCATCACCGGTAAGTATCCCAATTATTGTCACTTCGGGGTTAACGGATCATAACACATAATAGGTGACTATAGACTTGCAAGATAGGATCAAGAAATCTCATATATTGATGAAAACATAATAGGTTCAGATCTGAAAGCATGGCACTCGGGCCCTAGTGACAAGCATTAAGCATAGCAAAGTCATAGCAACATCAATCTTAGAACATAGTGGATACTAGGGATCAACTCCTAACAAAACTAACTCGATTACATGATAGATCCCATCCAACCCATCACCGTCCAGCAAGCCTACGATGGAATTACTCACGCACGGCGGTGAGCATCATGAATTTGGTGATGGAGGATGGTTGATGTTGACGATGGCGACGGATTCCCCTCTCCGGAGCCCCGAACGGACTCCAGATCAGCCCTCCCGAGAGGTTTTAGGGCTTGGCGGCGGCTTCGTATCGTAAAACGCGATGAATCCTTCTCTCTGATTTTTTTCTCCCCGAAACAAGATATATAGAGTTGGATTTGGAGTCGGAGGAGCTCCAGGGGGCCCACGGGGTAGGGGGGCGCGTCCCCCACCCTCGTGGATAGGTGGTGGGCCTCCTGGCCTTCATCTTTTGCAGGTATTTTTTATATTTTTCAAAAAGTTTCTCCGTGAAGTTTCAGGTCATTCCGAGAACTTTTGTTTTGCACATAAATAACACCATGGTAATTCTGCTGAAAACAGCGTCAGTCCGGGTTAGTTCCATTCAAATCATGCAAGTTAGAGTCCAAAACAAGGGCAAAAGTGTTTGAAAAAGTAGATACGACAGAGACGTATCAACTCCCCCAAGCTTAAACCTTTGCTTGTCCTCAAGCAATTCAGTTGACAAACTGAAAGTGATAAAGAAAAACTTTTACAAACTCTGTTTGCTCTTGTTGTTGTAAATATGTAAAGCCAGCATTCAAGTTTTCAGCAAAGATTATAACTAACGACATTCACAATAATGCTTAGGTCTCAAGCTTACTCATATCAATGGCATAATCAACTTGCGAGCAATATTAATAAATATTGGATGACAACACTTTCTCAAAACAATCATAATATGATATAACAAGATGGTATCTCGCTAGCCCTTTCTGAGACCGCAAAACATAAATGCAGAGCACCTTTAAAGATCAAGGACTAACTAGACATTGTAATTCATGGTAAAAGAGATCCAGTCAAGTCATACGCAATGTAAACTAACAATAGTGAATGCAAATGACAGCGGTGCTCTCCAACTAGTGCTTTTTAATGAGAAGATGATGACTCAGCATAAAAGTAAATAGATAGGCCCTTCGCAGAGGGAAGCAGGGATTTGTAGAGGTGCCAGAGCTCGGTTTTGAAACAGAGGTGAATAATATTTTGAGCAGTATACTTTTATTGTCAACATAACAACCAAGAGATGGCGATATCTTCCATGCTACACACATTATAGGCGGTTCCCAAACAGAATGGTAAAGTTTATACTCCCCCTTCCACCAACAAGCATCAATCCATGGCTTGCTCGAAACAACAAGTGCCTACAACTAACAAGAGTCCCAGGGGGAGTTTTTTTTGCAATTATTTTGATTTAGTTTGCATAAAGCATGGGACTGGGCATCCCGGTGACCAGCCATTTTCTCGTGAGTGAGGAGCGGAGTCCACTCCTCTTGAGAATAACCCGCCTAACATGGAAGATACGAACAGCCCTTGTTGATACATGAGCTATTCGAGCATACAAAACAGGATATTTATTTGAAGGTTTAGAGTTTGGCACATACAAATTTACTTGGAACGGCAGGTAGATACCGTATATAGGTAGGTATAGTGGACTCATGTGGAATAACTTTGGGGTTTATGGAGTTGGATGCACAAGCACTATTCCCGCTTAGTACAGGTGAAGGCTAGCAAAAGACCTGGGAAGCGACCAGCTAGAGAGCGACAACGGTCATGAACATGCACTAAAATTAATCAACACCGGATACAAGCATGAGTAGGATATAATCCACCATGAACATAAATATCGTGAAGGCTATGTTGATTTTGTTTCAACTACATGCGTGAACATGCGCCAAGTCAAGTCACTTAAATCATTCAGAGAAGGATACCACCCTATCATACCACATCATAACCATTTCAATAGCATGTTGGCATGCAAGGTAAACCATTATAACTCATAGCTAATCAAGCATGGCACAAGAACTATGATATCTAGTTGTCATTGCAAACATGTTTATTCATAATAGGCCGAATCAGGAATGATGAACTAATCATATTTACAAAAACAAAGGAGGTCGAGTTCCTACCAACCTTTCTCATCTCAGTCAGTCCATCATATATCGTCATAATTGGCTTTCACTTGCATGACCGAGCGATGTGAATAATAATAAGTGTGCATGTGCATTGGACTAAGCTGGAATCTGCAAGCATTCAATAAACAGGAGAAGACAAGGTAATATGGGCTCTTTGTCAGATCAACAATTATGCATATAAGAGCCTCCTCAACAATTTAATCATGGTCTTCTCCTATCGACCCCCAAAGAAAATAAAAGAAATAAAACTATATACACGGGAAAGCTCCCAACAAGCAAAAGAAGAACATGAAATATTTTTGGGTTTTCTTTTTAATTACTACTACAAGCATGGAAAGTAAACTAATTAAAAGCTACAACTAATTTTTTGGTTTTTCTTAAGGTTTATTAAACACACAAGAAGAAAGCATAAAAAGGAAAGTAAACTAGCATGGATGATACAATGAAAAAGTATGAGCACCGACATCTTGCAATGAGTGTGTGAACATAAATGTAATGTCGGTGGGAAATACATACTCCCCCAAGCTTAGGCTTTTGGCCTAAGTTGGTCTATGGCCACGGCTGGCCTGGCGGATATCCATAATAGTAGTTGGGGTTGTACTGCGAAGAAGAAGAAGACTTCGAGTGCCACTGGTTGGCAATCATCTCCGGATCCCACTGGTAATTAGACTATCATGAAGGATCAACTTGTGGTTCCGGCTATGGCTCCATGGCTGGTGCAGGGTTCCGATAGGCGTGAATAGCCTCTAACGGAACAAGGTACTGGCCTGCAGATAAATCAAACAAAGAAGGAGCAGGCAGGGTAATAGTCTCAGGATGATGTTTATCAAAGAACAATTTGTATTTAAGCTCTCCTTCCCTATTCTTAACAATAAAATCATGTGCCACCATACTCTTATAATCTAAATAAACACGAGGCAGCACTTTTTCTTCCTTCTCATAATGCCTAATAGGTATGTTAAAATGTGCAGCTAGGCATGAGGCATAGATGCCTCCAAAGATGGGGCCCTTTGTACGGTTCAGACTTAACCGTTTAGCAATAATGCCGCCCATACTAATAGAGTTATCACTGAATAAACCGTGGAGCAAAATAATAATATTAGGGACACTAAGGTTTCCACAGTTTCGGCGACCAATTAAACAACGACTAGCAAATAATGCAAAATAGCGTAAAACAGGAAAATGTATGCTAGTGATTCGTGCATCTAAAACCTTCCTTGTTTCCCCTACAGTGATAGTATCAATAAACCCATCCACATCCTCGTGATGTGGTTCCTCTGTCTTGCCCTCGAAAGGGACTAAACAAACCCGACAAAAATCATAAAGTGACATCTCCTTATGCTCATCATATAAATGAAACTCCACCATAGGTGGTGAGCTCCTAGAATGGAAATGAAAGTTTTGCACAAAGATATTTTTAAGTAAGAGATACTGATCGCGTTGGTCGTGGAGGAAAGCGGTGAGGCCTGCATTCTTAGCCAATTCATAAAAATCTTCATAAATCCCGGCTTCTCTCAAGAAATCATCGGAAGGCCATTCACACGACCGAACCTTCGTGGTGCGAGGCAGATTATACTTGGGCTTCTGTGCCTTTTCCTTCGAGCTTCGGCTCGATGAGCCCCTCAAAAGTCTCTTCATCATTTTCTAACACATTCTGAAATTTTTAGTAACTTCAAAATAAAAGTAAACCAAACTCAATAATATTGATAGCAACTACTCCTACAAGTGCCTAGAGCCTATATCATGCATCAAAACTACTTGGTACCATATAAATTTGACATGCAAGCTCAAGAACATGGTCACCTAGGCAGCACAAATTTGCAATGAATAAAGCACTAGAACAAAAACTAATTGGACCAATGGAGGAGTCACATACCAAGGAACAATCTCCCCAAGCAGTTTTGTGAGAGGTGCTTTGAGCAAGGAGATCGAAAATGGCAGCAAAACGAGCTTGGACTCGGGTTTGAGCTGGTTATTCATGTTTGTGGGAGGAAGAAGGAATGTGTGGGTGAAAGGATAAGTGGAGAAGGGCCACCGTGGGCCCACGAGGCAGGGGGCGCGCCCTCCACCCTCGTGGCCAAGTGGATGCCCCCCCTGTTGTGTTCTCAGTGCCAAATATTCTCAAATATTCTAGAAAAAATCATATTTAAATTTCAGGGCATTTGGAGAACTTTTATTTTCGGGGTATTTTTATATTGCACGGATAATCAGATAATAGACAGAAAAATGTTTATTTTTATTTTATTTAATATAAATAACAGAAAGTAAAAGTGGGGTACAGAAGTTTGTGCCTTCTAGTTTCATCCATCTCATGCTCATCAAAAGGAATCCACTAACAAGGTTGATCAGGTCTTGTTAACAAACTCAATCCGAATAACATGGAACCGGAGAAATTTCGAATAACACTATGATAGTGTTACCTCAACGGGGATATGCACATCCCCAACAATAAGAATATCATATTTCGACAGTAGGAAGAGGAAATTCAAAACCTCCAAATATAATCGATGGAATTTTTCCAATAGAATTGATACTGTGGACTTGAGGTTGTTTCCTCGAAAAGTGTATCGTATGCTCATTACCATTAACATGAAAAGTGACATTGCCTTTAGTGCAATCAATAACAGCTCCTGCAGTATGCAAAAAGGGTCTTCCAAGAATAATAGACATACTATCATCCTCAGGAATATCAAGAATAACAAAGTTCGTTAAAATAGTAACGTTTGCAACTACAACAGGCACATCCTCACAAATACCGACAGGTATAGTAGTTGATTTATCAGCCATTTGCAAAGATATTTCAGTAGGTGTCAACTTATTCAAATCAAGTCTACGATATAAAGAGAGAGGCATAACACTAACACCGGCTCCAAGATCACATAAAGCAGTTTTAACATAATTTCTTTTAATGGAGCATGGTATAGTTGGTACACCAGGATCTCCTAGTTTATTAGGTATTCCACCCTCAAAAGTATAATCAGCAAGCATGGTGGAAATTTCAGCTTCCGGTATCTTTATTTTATTTGTAACAATATCTTTCATATACTTAGCATAAGGATTCATTTTGAGCATATCAGTTAATTGCATACGCAAAAAGATAGGTCTAATCATTCCAGCAAAGCGCTCAAAATCCTCGTCATCCTTTTTCTTGGATGGTTTGGGAGGAAAAGGCATGGGTTTCTGAACCCATGGTTCTCTTTCTTTACCATGTTCCTAGCAACAAAGTCTTTCTTATCATAACGTTGATTCTTTGATTGTGGGTTATCAAGATCAACAGCAGGTTCAATTTCGATATCATTATCATTACTAGGTTGAGCATCATCATGAACATTATTATTAACATTATCACTAGTTTCAGGTTCATTACCAGATTGTGTTTCAGCATCCGAAATAGAAATATCATTTGGATTCTCGGGTGTTTCAGTAATAGGTTCACTAGAAGCATGCAAAGTCCTATCATTTTTCTTTTTCTTCCTATTAGAAGGACTAGGTGCATCCACATTATTTCTCTAAGAATCTTGCTCAACTCTCTTAGGGTGGCCTTCAGGATACAAAGGTTCCTGAGTCATTCTACCAGTTCTAGTAGCCACTCTAACAGCATTATCATTATTCTTACTATTCAATTCATTGAGCAAATCATTTTGAGCTTTAAGTACTTGTTCTACTTGAGTGGTAACCATAGAAGCATGTTTACTAATAAGTTAAGTTCACCTTTGACATTAGCCATATAATCACCCAAGTTTTCAAGCATATTTGAATTGTATTTCAATTGTCTACCAAAATAAGCATTAAAATCTTCTTGCTTAGCCATAAATTTATCAAACTCATCTAAGCATGGGCTGGCAAACTTAGTAAATGGGATTTCAGCTTTATCATATCTATAGAGAGAATTTACCTTTACTACCTGTGTCGGGTTATCAAGACCATGTTTTTCTTCAACAGGCGGTAAATTAAGACCATGTATTTCTTCAATAGGAGGTAAATTCTTAACATATTCAGCTTTAATACCTTTTTCTTTCATAGATTTATTGCCTATTGCATATCTTCTGGACTGAGAAATAGAATACCCCTCTTCTTTGGAGTTGGTTTAGGAATAGGCTCAGGAACTGGCTCAGGAGGTGTCCAATTAATTTCATTTGTCAACATAATAGAATTTCAGCTTCATCCAGTGTTCTTTCCCCAAAAACAGAACCAGCACAACTATCCAGGTAATCTCTGGAAGCATCGGTTAGTCCATTATAAAAGATATCAAGTATTTCATTTTTCTTAAGAGGATGATCAGGCAAAGCATTAAGTAACTTGAGAAGCCTCCCCCAAGCTTGTGGGAGACTCTCTTCTTCAATTTGCACAAAATTATATATGTCCCTTTAAGCAGCTTGTTTCTTATGAGCAGGGAAATATTTAGCAGAGAAGTAATAAACCATATCCTAGGGACTACACACACAACCAGGATCAAGAGAATTAAACCATGTCTTAGCATCACCCTTTAATGAGAACGGACATATTTTAAGGATATAAAAGTAGTGAGTTCTCTCATCTTTAGTAAACAGGGTAGCTATATCATTTAATTTAGTAAGATGTGCCACAACTGTTTCAGATTCATAGCCATGAAAAGGATCAGATTCAACCAAAGTAATTATATTAGGATCTACAGAGAATTCATAATCCTTATCGGTAACACAGATAGGTGAAGTAGCAAAAGCAGGGTCAGGTTTCATTCTAGCATTTAGAGATTGCTGATTCCATTTAGCTAATAACCTCTTGAGTTCGTATCTATCTTTGCAACCTAAAATAGCTAAAGAAGCTTCTTTATCAAAAACATAACCCTCAGGAATAACAGGCAAGTCTTCATCATCAATTTCATCAGTATTATCAGATTCAATATTTTCATTCTCTCTAGCCCTAGCAAGTTGTTCATCAAGAAATTCACCAAGTGGCACGGTAGTATCAAGCATAGAAGTAGTTTCATCATAAGTATCATGCATAGCAGAAGTGGCATCATCAATAACATGCGACATATCAGAACGAATAGCAGAAGTAGGTTTAGGTGTCGCAAGCTTACTCATAACAGAAGGTGAATCAAGTGCAGAGCTAGATGGCGGTTCCTTACCTCCCCTCGTAGTTGAGGGATTTATCTTGGTTTTTGGATCTCTCAAGTTCTTCATAATGATAAGCAGATATAAATCCCAAGTGACTCAAAGAATAGAGCTATGCTCCCCGGCAACGCCGCCAGAAAATAGTCTTGATAACCCACAAGTATAGGGGATCGCAACAGTTTTCGAGGGTAGAGTATTCAACCCAAATTTATTGATTTGACACAAGGGGAGCCAAAGAATATTCTCAAGTATTAGCAACTGAGTTGTCAATTCAACCACACCTGGAAACTTAATATCTGCAGCAAAGTATTTAGTAGCAAAGTAATATGATAGTAGTGGTAACGGGAGCTAAAGGTAATGGTAGCAAAAGTAGTGTTTTTGGTACTTTGTAGTGATGATAGCAATAGCAACGGAAAAGTAAATAAGCGGAGAACAATATATGGAAAGCTCGTAGGCAATGGATCAGTGATGGAGAATTATGCCGGATGTGGTTCATCATGTAACAGTCATAACCTAGGGTGACACAGAACTAGCTCCAGTTCATTGATATAATGTAGGCATGTATTCCGAATATAGTCATACGTGCTTATGGAAAAGAACTTGCATGACATCTTTTGTCCTACCCTCCCGTGGCAGCGGGGTCCTTACGGAAACTAAGGGATATTAAGGCCTCCTTTTAATAGAGTACCGGAACAAAGCATTAACACATAGTGAATACATGAACTCCTCAAACTACGGTCATCACCGGTAAGTATCTCGATTATTGTCACTTCGGGGTTAACGGATCATAACACATAATAGGTGACTATAGAGTTGCAAGATACGATCAAGAACTCTCATATATTGATGAAAACATAATAGGTTCAGATCTGAAATCATGGCACTCGGGCCCTAGTGACAAGCATTAAGCATAGCAAAGTAATAGCAACATCAATCTCAGAACATAGTGGATACTATGGATCAAACCCTAACAAAACTAACTTGATTACATGATAGATCCCATCCAACTCATCACCGTCCAGCAAGCCTACGATGGAATTACTCACGCACGGCGGTGAGCATCATGAAATTGGTGATGGAGGATGGTTGATGATGACGATGGCGACGGATTCCCCTCTCCGAAGCCCCGAACGGACTCCAGATCAGCCCTCCTGGGAGGTTTTAGGGCTTGGCGGTGGCTCTGTATCGTAAAACGTGATGAATCCTTCTCTCTGATTTTTTTCTCCCCGAAACAAGATATATAGAGTTGGAGTTGGAGTCGGAGGAGCTCCAGGGGGCGCACGAGGTAGGGGGGCACGCCCTAGCGGGGCAGGAGCGCCCCCCACCCTAGTGGACAGGTGGTGGGCCCCCTGGCCTTCATCTTTTGTAGGTATTTTTTATATTTTCCAAAAAGTTGCTCCGTGAAGTTTCAGGTCATTCCGAGAACTTTTGTTTCTGCACATAAATAACATCATGGTAATTCTGTTGAAAACAGCGTCAGTCCAGGTTAGTTCCATTCAAATCATGCAAGTTAGAGTCCAAAACAAGGGTAAAAGTGTTTGGAAAAGTAGATACGACGGAGACGTATCATGCAGCGACTCGTCAACGCGCTGCCCCAAATTGACGCGGTCAAGCGGTCGTCATGTATAGAAGGTGCGCAGCTGGCCTTTGCCCGTGTCAAGATGCACTGGGCAAAAATGAAGGGTGCCGTCGTGGCAGTTGAGGGTCCGCCTGGAGGCAAGGACCACCGCAAGCTAGAGCGCTATTTTGAAGACATCCTAGAGGGTGCCCGTTTGATAGAGGGCCAGTGCTCGAAGGATATTATGTTTGAATGAATGTATCCGAACTGCCCAGATGTTGTATTATAAACCAAGGCTTTGTAATGTATTTGTGTCTTTTATCTTAAAGTATTTTACCTCCTATGCGTCTGTTTTTATCCCTGAGAGTTTACCAGTCATCGAGTTTAGCCCCCATGTAGATACTACGGGGGTGTTCGGGATAGCACATAACCACTCTTGCCCCAACGTCTTGGTCCGTGAAGGAGGTGTCAGTGCGGCGAACCAGGCAATCGGACTATGTGGCTTTATCACTCTCACTTAGCCATAGGAGTTTGAGAATGGGACTATAAGATAGCGTCTGGTGTGTATGTGGCTATCCAGAATTGGATGCTTTAAGCGCATGACTGGGGAGAGCTAGTCCTTCGTGTAATACGGAATAAATCACTAGAGATTTAGTAAGTCACCGAATTGCTGACCAGCTCTCGCCGCATCATGACAATCAGTTTTTGGCTTTCTCTACTGAGGTGCTTGACCGGACGAACCAGAAACACAATCGCAGTAGTTCTCCCTTTACTACCTTATCCGCACAAGCGGAACGTAAGGTGGTAATCACAGGAGCCGGGCAACCCAACTATTGACCAAAGACATGATTTGGAGCCAATGCATATAATGCCATATTCGGGATGCCGAAGTATAGTATAAAAGTGTTTGGACTTGTCTTCTTTTTTTGAGAAAAGAATATATGTGGCTGACTAGATCCCTTGGCGATGTAAATCGTGCCGAGGTGTATATGACAATCTGACACAAAGAGGGAATACAGATTTAGGAAGGAAGCCAATACCGAACATGGTTGGGAGAAACTGTTTCCATTATAGTCTGATTGATATGTCAAAACGTATTTTTACATAGGATGTGATAAGCATCGAGGCTATTTTACATGCCAAACACACATGAAAGTTGTGTATAGGTCCTAAAAAGGAAAAAATGATCTTGAAGATCCTTCGGACACTCTGCCGCACGTTTGCGTTGCTTTTCGCCTTGGTATATGATCCTTTGAGAGGATCAACGATCGAGTGCACATGAGGGGCCTAGAAGAGGGCCCTTGGTACCATCGAAAGGTGATGTAGGTTGTGAAGAACTTGAAAATTAAAAATAAGAAGAAAAAGGGGAGAATGTGAGGGTCCAGATAGAGTCGAGCCGTATTGTGGACTTTAGTTGTGGTGTGCCTCCATCCTTGCCCATGGTATCTTTAGTGTGTAGTTATGTATGCGCGGTACATATGTCGCTATCAATTTGGGGCTTGGATAGAGGCTGACTTGATAATCTAGCTCTGGACGAGCCGGACTGCCGTTATGCAGGGTAGACCGGACTTGTTTGACAGTGTCCAGGGGCTTGACGGTCGATGTAGTATTCGGCTTGGTAAGGCCACCATGTGCTTCAGCTGCGAGAGCCGCGGTATGCTTCTCAGTACGGAGGGACTGCTCCATGTTTCCATTGACTGTTATGACACCACGCGGTTCGGTCATCTTGAGCTTTAGATAAGCATAGTGCAGGACCGCATTGAAATGGGCGAAAGCGGTCCGTCCGAGCAGTGCGTGATAGCCACTGCGGAAAGGGACGATGTCGAAGATCAAGTCCTCGCTCTGGAAATTGTCCCGTGAGCCGAATACCACCTCCAGCGTTATGGACCCTATACAGAGGGCTTCTACGCTGGGTATCACTCCTTTGAAGGTGGTTTTGGTGGGCTTGATTATTGACGGATCAATGCCCATTTTGCGAACAGTGTCCTGGTAAAGCAGGTTAAGGCTGCTATCGCCGTCCATAAGGACTCGCGTGAGATGAATCCGTCAATAATTGGATCGAGGAGATGCATAGCAACAAGGGGGAGAGTGTGTCTACATACCCACGTAGACCGTAAGCGTAAGCGTTTCAAAATGCGGTTGATGTAGTCGAACTTCTTCGCGCTTCAACCGATCAAGTACTGAACGCAGGGCACCTCAGTGTTCTACACACGTTCAGCTCAGTGACGTCCCTCGCCTTCTTGATCCAGCAATATGTTGAGGAATTAGATGAGTTCCGTCAGCACGATGGCGTGGTGACGGTGATGGTGAAGTGATCTCCACAGGGCTTCACCTAACCACTATGAAAAAATGACCGGGGTGTAAACGGTAGAGGGGGCGTCGCACACGGCTAGGCCATTGTCTGGTGTGTGCTAGGCGCCCCCCTCCCACATATATATATATATAGGTGGGAGGGCGGGAGGAGAAGACAAAGGAGGTGCCCAAGTAGGAGGAATCCTACTTGGGTCCCTCCCAAGCCGTGCCCCCTTTCCTTATTTGGAGTGCGGGGAAAGGTACGGGAGGGTGGCGCCCCCCTTTCCTTTCTCCCATGAGAGGGAAAGGCGGGAGGGGCTAGCCCTCCCCCTTTTCCTTCCCTAGGGCTGTCCAAAAAAGGGAGGGGGCGCACCAGCCCCCTTGTGGGCCGGTCTGTCCCCTCCTTTGGCCCATAAGGCCCATAACTTGTCGGGGGGTGCCCGGAACCCCTTCCAGTGACCCGATTCCTTCCCAGTACATCCCGAAACACTTCCAGTGTCCAAATACCATCGTCCTTTATATCAATCTTTACCTCTCGGCCATTTCGAGACTCCTCGTCATGTCCGTGATCTCATCCGGGACTCCGAACAACATTCGGTCACCAAAACATATAACTCATATAACACTATACCATCAATGAACGTTAAGCGTGCGGACCCTACAGGTTTGAGAACTATGTAGATATGACCGAGACACCTCTCCCTTCAGTAACCAATAGCGGAACCTGGATGCCCATATTGGCTCCTACATATTCTACGAAGATAAAGGATCTTTATCGGTCGAACCATTATGACAACATACGCAATTCCCTTTGTCCATCGATATGTTACTTGCCCGAGATTCGATCGTCGGTATCTTCGTACCTAGTTCAGTCTCGTTACCGGAAAGTCTCTTTACTCATTCCATAATACATCACCTCGTGGCTAACTCCTTAGTCATTTGCCTTGCAAGCTTATGATATGTATTATCGAGAGGGCCCAGAGATACCTCTTCGATACTCAGAGTGACAAATCCTAATCTCGATCTATGCCAACTCAACTAACACCTTCGGAGATACCTGTAGAGCATCTTTATGATTGTAATGCCCACGATGCGGCTATATCTCCCACGTGTCGAAGCACGACTTAGAGGCATAACCGCATTGTAAGCAATGTCGCAAGTGGGGTAATCTTCACACAACCCATGTACTGAAGAAGGAAAGAGATACATAGTTGGCTTACAATCGCCAAGTCACATAATAGCATAAATATAACATTACATTCATCTAGATACAATCAAGGTCCGACTACGGAACCAAAATAAAGACAACCCCAAATGCATAATGTCCCCGATCGACCCAACTGGGCACCACTACTGATCGTCTGGAAAGGAAACGCAGTATCGTCCTGAGTCCTCATCGAACTCCCACTTGAGCTCAGTCGAAACTCCTGGAGCGGTATCATCGGTCCCTGCATCTGGTTTTGAAGTAATCTGTGAGTCACGGGGACTCAGCAATCTCACACCCTCGCAATCAAAACTATTTAAGCTTATAGGTAGGTAAACGGTATGAGGTGGAACTGCAGCAAGCACTAGCATATATGGTGGCTAACATACGCAAATGAGAGCGAGAAGAGAAAGGCAAGGCACGGTCGAGAAACTATGGTCAAGAAGTGATCCTAGAACAACCTACGTTCAAGCATAACACGAGACCGTGTTCTCTTCCCGGACTCCGCCGAAAAGAGACCATCACGGCCACACACTCTGTTGATTCATTTTAATTAAGTTAAGATTCAAGTTTTCTACAACCGGACATTAACAAATTCCCATCTGCCCATAACCACGGGCACGGCTTTCAAAAGTTCAAATCCCTGCAGGGGTGTCCCAACTTAGCCCATCACAAGCTCTCACAGTCAATGAAGGATATTCCTTCTCCCAAGACAACCCGATCAGACTCGGAATCCTGGTTACAAGACATCTCGACAATGGTAAAACAAGTCCAGCAAAACCACCCGAATGTGCCGACAAATCCCGATAGGAGCTGCACATATCTCGTTCTCGGGGCACACCGGATAAGCAATCCATACAACTAAATCCAACCCTCGAGTTTCCCCGAGGTGGCGCTGCAAGGGGCTCTAGTTTGGACCAACACTCAGAGGAGCACTAGCCCGGGGGTTTAAAATAAAGATGACCCTTGAGTCCACGGAACCTAAGGGAAAAAGAGTCTAGGTGGCGAATGGTAAAACCAAGGTCGGGCTTTGCTGGAGGAGTTTTATTCAAGGCAAATTGTCAAGGGGTTCCCATTATAACCCAACCGTGTAAGGAACGCAAAATCAAGGAACATAACACCGGTATGACGGAAACTAAGGCGGCAAGAGTGGAACAAAACACCAGGCATAAGGCCTAGCCTTCCACCCTTTACCAAGTATATAGATGCATTAAAATAGACAAGATATAATAATGATATCCCAACAATAAACATGTTCCAACAAGGAACAAACTCCAATCTTCACCTGCAACTAGCAACGCTATAAGAGGGGCTGAGCAAAGCGGTAACATAGCCAAACAACGGTTTGCTAGGACAAGGTGGGTTAGAGGTTTGACATGGCAATATGGGAGGCATGATAAGCAAGTGATAGGTATCGTAGCATAGGCATAGCAATAGAGCGAGCATCTAGCAAGCAAAGATAGAAGTGATTTCGAGGGTATGGTCATCTTGCCTACAAAGTTCTCCGAGTTGATGTTAGCTTGATCCTCATAAGCGTACTCAACGGGCTCCTCGATCACGTACTCATCTCCCGGCTCTACCCAAAGCAAGAATACAAGCAAAGGGAGACACAATCAACCACGGTGCAATGCGCAAGCAACATGATGCAAAACATGGCATGATATGCAGGACGTGATATGCAATGCATATGCATGCTTCGGAAATGAAAGATTGAACCTGGCCTCAAATTGGAAAACAAAGAGTGACACTGGAAAGAGGAGTTGACTTCGGTCGAAAACGATATAAAGATCACCGGAATCGGATGCACGGTTTGCAAATGGCAAGCAAAACAAATATGGCACCGATCTGCGATTAACAGCACGAGGTCATCTAAATGCATCAAGAACAACAAGCTACTGCACTCTAACATAACAACAAAGCACATGGCAGTGATCCACTCAAGATGCTTGACAAAAGATGAACACTTAGCTATGGCTAAATCACTCAATAGCAGGTTCAAACAAGCATGGCAAAAGTGCAAAAGATATCAGGTTACAGACTTAGTGAAAATAACATGTCAGGAATTTAACATCAGGGAGCAATGTTTAGAGCAAGATAACAACATGCTACAGGAACATATCATGGCAAAGCAAGGCATGGAATGAAGCTACACAAAGCATACAACAAAAGTCCCTTACTGACCATAAGCCAAAAGGGATCAGAAAATACAATGGCAACCATGTGAACATAGCAACTTCGGTTAACAGATTCAGACATGGCAGAAAACTGGAACATGGCAAAACAGATTCATGTAGGCATGTTTGCGAGCTCGATGCACTTACCACAAGGCATTGCATGACAAACTAAGCATACACCCAGCAAGTAGGCATGGCATAGAAGCTAAACATGGCAAGAACAACCTCATAGCATGCACGGATCAACTACAACAACCTCAGCAAAATTGCTTAACATGTAAACAATCTGCTAGGAACATTTTATAGCAAATGTAGAGCTCGATTGAGTCATCCTAGAGCACTCCATAATTGCAAACAAAGACATGGATGGATAGAGCATAACAATATCTCCAAAACACCCTTACTGAACATGCTCAAAGGAGGCATGGATCACTCTGTATCAACAAGAATACATGGCATAAAAATATTATCAGGGAAAAGACTTAGAAGATTTCTAAGTCCCTGAAATCAGCAACATTACGAGAGCTACTTTGCATGCTTGTGCTAGTCACCATAGAGATCACAAAAATACATGGCATACACCCCTGTAAAGATGGCATGGCATACTTCAAAACACATGTAGGGCTCAAGTTCATAGGAGGCACACATTAAACATGGCAAAAATGACAAATGTCCAATTACTGATAAGAATCTGAAACTAACATTGCATAGCACTCTTGCAACAGCATTTAGGGCATAAAGATGAGCTCAAATGAACATGGTGCAATGGAATGAAATGAAGTGCTCGTCGAGGCGAATAATTTGATATGCTACACGCCCAAAACGGAGCCACGGATGATGAGTTATGATGCGCTGAAGAATGCAAAAAAATATTGGGGCTTAGGGAAAAAGTCAACCCGGCTAGGGTTTCTCCAGATCTGGATCGGGATCGGCATGGAAAACGAGGTTTGCCGGAAACACTGTAGATGGCCGGAGAGGACGGAGTTCGCCGGATCCGTGGACGAGGGGCTCGTCGGTGACCGGAGTAGACGAGGACGGCGACGAGGTGATCGGCGAGGTGAGGCGGCGGCTCGAGGAGGTCGGGCGGCGGCGAGGCGCTGCGGTGGCGCGGCCGGAGGCGTCGGCGGGCGGTGGCCGCGGCAGCCGGCGAGGAGGAAGGCGCAGCGGCGCGGCGACGCTCGGGCGGCGTAGCGAGCCGGGGAGGCGCGGGGGCGGCGTGGGCCTCGAGGGCCTGCCCTGGGCTCGGCGGGCCGGCGGTGGAGGGAGGTGGTCAGGCGAATGGCAAGGCGCCACGTGGCGGCGGCGGCGTGGGTTGGACATGTCCGGCCCGAAGCAGACGCGTCCGGCGACGAGATGTGGGAGGAGACTAGGTTTAGGGTTGGAGTGGATCCAGGATTTTCGGGGGAGTTGCCTTTTTATAGGTAGAGGGAGCCAGGAGGCTCCAAATTGAGCACGTTTTGTGGCCACGCGATCGTGATCGAACGACCGAGATGATGGAGGGGGTTTTGGTGGGTTTTGGGCCACTTTGGAGAGGTGTTGGGCTGCAACACACACGAGGCCTTTTCGGTTCCTCGGTTAACCGTTGGAGTATCAAACGAAGTCCAAATGGCACGAAACTTGACAGGTGGTCTACCGGTAGTAAACCAAGGCCGCTTGGCAAGTCTCGGTCCAATCCGAGAACGTTTAACACCTGCAAACGAAAAGAGGTAAAAGGGAACACCGGAGGACATAGGAGCGCCGGAATGCAAAACGGACAACGGGGAAAATGCTCGGATGCATGAGACGAACACGTATGCAAATGCGATGCACATGATGACATGATATGAGATGCATGACAAAGACAAAAGCAACACAAAGACAAAAACCCGACAATGAGGAAATATCATAACTTAGTGCCGCAAATGGCAAGAGTTGGAATACAAATATGGCAGGTTACATATGGGGTGTTACAACACTCCACCACTATGAAAGGATCTCGTCCCGAGATCTAGGACTGGAAAAACTCCGGATATTCGGAACGGAGGTGGTCCTCGCGTTCCCAGGTGGCTTCACGGTCGGAATGATGTGACCACTTCACTTTCAGGAATTTCATAGACTTGTTGTGAGTCTTACGCTCAGTTTCTTCAACAATAGCAACGGGGCGCTCATGATAAGACAGGTCTTCTTGGAGATCAATCTCCTCGAAGTTGATGGTGCGGTCAGGAGTCTTGAAACACTTGCGCGGCTGAGACACGTGAAACACGTCGTGCACATTTGCAAAGTTGGATGGAAGCTCAAGTTGATAGGCGAGATCACCTTCTTCTGCCAATGTTCTTGAAAGAACCCACGTATCTAGGGGCAAGCTTCCCTTTGATACCGAAGCGACGAGTACCTTTCATTGGAGAGACGCGGAGGTAGACATGGTCTCCGATCTCAAAAGCCAAGTCATGATGTTTGCTATCATAGTAACTCTTCTAGCGCGATTGCGCGGCTTTGAGATTTTCACGAATGACTTTGCACATTTCTTCAGCCTCTGTGATCAAGTCATTGCCAAGAAGTTGGCGTTCACCAGTCTCTGACCAGTTAAGAGGAGTACGACACTTCCTGCCATAGAGAATCTCGAATGCGGCCTTGCCGAACTCGCTTGGAAGCTGTTGTTGTAGGAGAACTCGGCATATGGAAGACAATCTTCCCACTTCATACCGAAAGAAATGACACATGCCCTGAGCATATCTTCAAGAATTTGATTTACTCGCTCGACTTGGACACTGGTTTGAGGATGAAAAGTTGTGCTGAAGCGAATGTTGGTGCCCATGGCCTTCTGAAAGGAATCCAAGAACTTAGAGGTAAAGATGCTTCCACGATCTGAAGATATCAACTGCGGAATGCCGTGTAAAGAGACGATCCTGGAGGTATATAGCTCTGCCAACTGAGCTGCTGTGATAGATTCTTTGATAGGAAGAAAATGAGCCAGTTTAGTGAGCTTGTCGATGACAACGAAGATAGCATCATTGTCACGCTTGGACTTTGGAAATGCAGTCATGAAGTCCATCTCAATATGGTCAAACTTCCATTCTGGAATGGCAAGAGGTTGGAGGAGACCAGCTGGTCATTGGTGTTCTGCTTTCACTCTTCTGCAAACATCACATTCATTCATGAACTGAGCAATCTCGCGCTTCATTCGAGTCCACCAATACGATTGCTTGAGGTCATGGTACATCTTTGTACTTCCAGGGTGAATAGAGAGGAGTGAATTGTGAGCCTCGTTCATAATGACTTTACGAAGGTCACTAAGGGAGTCCTGGATTAGGGGGTCTCCGGACAGCCGGACTATATCCTTTGGCCGGACTGTTGGACTATGAAGATACAAGATTGAAGACTTCGTCCCGTGTCTGGATAGTACTCTACTTGGCGTGGAAGGCAAGATAGGCAGTACGGATATGGATATCTCCTCCTTTGTAACCGACCTTGTGTAACCCTAGCCCCCTCCGGTGTCTATATAAACCGGAGGGTTTTAGTCCATAGGACAACATACAATCATACCATAGGCTAGCTTTTAGGGTTTAGCCTCTCCGATCTCGTGGTAGTTCAACTCTTGTAATACTCATATCATCAAGAATAAATCAAGCAGGACGTAGGGTTTTACCTCCATCAAGAGGGCCCGAACCTGGGTAAAACATCGTGTCCCCTGCCTCCTGTTACCATCCGCCTTAGACGCACAGTTCGGGACCCCCTACCCGAGATCCGCCGGTTTTGACACCGACATTGGTGCTTTCATTGAGAGTTCCTCTGTGTTGTCACCATTAGGCTTGATGGCTCCTTCAATCATCGATAGCGATGCAGTCCAGGGTGAGACTTTTCTCCCCGGACAGATCTTCGTATTCGGCGGCTTCGCACTGCGGGCCAACTCGCTTGGCCATCTGGAGCAGATCGAAAGTTACGCCCCTGGCCACCAGGTCAGGTTTGGAAGCTTAAACTACACGGCCGATATCCGCAGAGACTTGATCTTCGACGGATTCGAACCCCTGCCAAGTGCGCTGCATGATCTCGATGAGCATGATTTAGCTCTGCCGACAGACAGTGTTCAGGATATCGCACTGGCGACTGCTTCGACCCTCAATTCGGAGCCAATTGCGCCATCCATGGACGGGTGGATAGACCCCGCCATGGAGGCTGTACTCTTAACGGCGATCAAGCCAAGGAACGACCTTACCTTTCACGAGAACCGTGTTGCCGAACTACCGGATCCTTCTCCGGCCACGGACTCCGAACCGCCTACGCCCGTGCCTGTCGAATCCGGCTGGGCGCCGATCATGGAGTTTACCTCCGTAAATGTTTTTCACCACTCCCCCTTTGGCGATGTACTGAACTCATTAAGGTCTCTCTCCCTGTTAGGAGAATCCTGGCCGAACTACGTTCGGCGGGATTGGGATGCGGATGACGAAGAAATTCGCCGCCCACCCACCACCCACTTAATAGCCACTTTGGACGACCTAACCGACATGCTGGACTTCGACTCCGAAGACAGCGACGGTATGGACGACGATGCAGGAGACGAACAGGAACCACCGCCCACATGGCACTGGACGCCCACTTCATCATATGATCTATACATGGTGGACACACCCAAAGAAAATGACGACAAGGAACGGAAGGACGCAACGAAGGATTGTCACCTCGAGAAGCAGTCAAAACGGCGGCGCAAGCGCCGCTCCAAACCCTGCCTCGGCAGAAACAACAGTCATATAGGCCCAGCGATAGAGCAGGGTGAACCATCGCCCAACCAGGGCAACACGGAGAATCAAACCGAACAACCCGACTCCGTCGAAGATAACAGTCCGGACGACATCACACCGAACAGGTACCCGGAGCAACAGAATGCCCATCAAAGGCTGGTTGCCACTGCGAGGAGTCTGAAAAAGCAGAAGCAAAGGCTCAAGGCTGCACAAGACACACTCAAAATCAGATGGAGTGAAGTACTCAACACAGCAGCGAAGTACGGCAGTAATCACCACACCAAGAGCTACCCGAAGCGAAAGTTGCTACCTGAATTCGATGAGGAGGCCTTAGATCCTCCATAATTAAAAAATAAAATGGCCATCCGGTCGGATAGACGACCTCATAGCCAACATAAAGCGGCAAACGACGCCGCACATAAACCAGTACACGATCCGCGTAAGGGCTCGCATCAAAAGGACGGCGCAACCAGATCCATCTATGGACCACGCAAGCGTGCTCCAACATACAATGCAAATCAACAAACATCTGAACACCATGGTACACCCAAATACAGGGGTGCCGCACACCCCCTATGTTTCACCGACGAGGTGCTGGACCATGATTTTCCAGAGGGATTCAAACCCGTAAACATAGAGGCGTACGACGGAACACAGACCCTGGAGTTTGGATTGAGGACTACATCCTCCATATCCATCTGGCTCTAGGAGACGATCTCCACACCATCAAGTACTTACCCCTCCAGCTCAAGGGGCCAGCTCGGCATTGGCTTAAAAGCCTCCCCGAAAACTCCATCGGAAGCTGGGAAGAGCTCGAAGACGCCTTTCGGGAAAATTTTCAAGGTACATATGTCCGACCACTGGATGCAGACGATTTAAGTCATACAACTCAACAGCCCGGTGAGTCAGTCCGAAAACTTTGGAACAGGTTCCTCACTAAAAAGAACCAAATAGTCGACTATCCGGACGCCGAAGCCTTAGCAGCTTTCAAGCATAGCGTTCGAGACGAATGGCTTGCCAGACACCTCGGTCAAGAAAAGCCGAGAACAATGGCAGCATTAACAAGCCTCATGACCCGCTTTTGCGCGGGCGAGGACAGCTGGTTAGCCCGATGCAGCACCAGTGACCCAAGTACATCCGAAGTCAGGGATGGAAACGGGAAATCATGACGCAGCAATAATAAGCGCCAGAATAAAGAAGACAGCCCGAAGAGCACGGCGGTAAACGTTGGATTCAGAAGCTCTCGGCCAGGACAGCAAAAGCCACCCTCCAAAGGCAACAGAGACGAACTATCTAGCCTAAACAAAATTCTGGACCAAATATGTCAGATCCATAGCACCCGTGATAAACCTGCAAATCATACCCACAGAGAATGTTGGGTCTACAAACAGTCCGGCAAGCTCAACGCCGAACACAAGGGGCGGGATACACCAAGCGAAGACCAGGATGAGCCTCGCAAGCAAAGCACAGGGGAACAGAAGAAATTCCCACCAGAAGTCAAAACAGTCAACATGTTACACGTGATAAAAGGGAGAAACAAAGCGGAACCTTTAGAGAAACATGCCCCAGGGCCTATCACTGCGGAGCTCCACCACCGGTCGTCTCAATCAATCACCTTCGATCATCGGGACTACTCGGCAAGTACCCGGCATGCAGGATGGGCTGCCTTGGTATTAGATCCAATAATTGGCAGATACCACTTCACACGAGTCCCGATGGATGGCGGCAGCAGTTTCAATCTGATATATCAGGATACAGTCCGCAAAATGGGGATAGACCCAAAAAATATTTGCCGCAGCAATGCTACCTTTAAAGGAGTAACGCCAGGTCCAGAGGCTCATTCCAAGGGCTCCCTGCTACTAGAGGTTATATTTGGCTTCCCCGATAACTTCCGCAGCGAAAATTTAACCTTCCACATCGCTCCGTTCCAAAGTGGCTATCAAGCATTACTCGGACGCGAAGCTTTCGCTCGCTTTAATGCAATACCGTATTACGCGTCCCTCACGCTTAAGATGCCCGGTCCACGCGGCATCATTACAGTAAATGGAAATATTGAGCGTTCCTTGAGCACCGAAGACAGTGCGGCCGCCTTGGCAGCCGCACACTAAACGACCTCACCAACTCAAGCATTCGACGGGTCGTTAAGACCATGGACGCGGTTAGACGAGTCCGGCGCAGCTATATGTAATTAATACAGCTTTGATGGCCATACCCCTAGTACAATACAAGGGGCTCAACGTGCGCAAACAAGTGGCAATTAGGCTCAATCTTACTCATCTTGCATTGTACATGGTTTCTTTAGTATAACCTACCTTTTTGCGCGACAACTTTTTCAACTAAGTTCCTCTCTTTTACAGATGACCATCATGCTACACCTGTCCAGGATACAGCACAACGGAGACACAGGCGCAGACGTGCAGCAGGAACCCGTTCCAAGGATTCTTTTTAGATTAAGACCCTGCGTAAACCTTTTTTACTGTCTCTTGTTGCTACACATCCCCTGAATTATCAGTACAATTGAGAAGGATGCTGATGTCTTGGCATGTGGCCACGTCAGAATAATGCATGTACCTGGACACCAGGGGCTTATTACAAAGGGCACTGTTTAGGCCCGGTTTACACCATAAAAGACCGAATACCTTAGGGAGTGTTCGGTGTCGCGAGTTTGGCCTTATATGCATCAGCTCCGAATCATGTCTTTGGTCAAATGTTGGGTTTGCCCAGCTCCTGTGTTTTGCTGCCTTACGTTCCTCTCTATCGGCTAAGGCGGCACCAGGAGAACTACTGCGATTGTGCCCTGGTTCATCCGGACAAGCACCTCAGTAGAGAAAGCCGAAAACTGACTGTCATGATATAGCGTGACACTGGTCAACCACTCGATGACCTATTGGAATCTTCGAGATTCCTCCGCATTAACGAAGGGCCGTTTCCCGGCCAGCCATGTATGCACCCCGAATCCGGATGAGTGCGGAGCCACCAGGGGCTATATAGTAGCCCCACTGACAAACTCCTTTGGCTAAGTGAAAGTGTTAAAGCATTATAGTCCGGTTGCCTAGTTCGCTGCGCTAT
This sequence comes from Triticum urartu, assembly GCF_003073215.2. NCBI lineage: Eukaryota > Viridiplantae > Streptophyta > Magnoliopsida > Poales > Poaceae > Triticum > Triticum urartu. The sequence continues at coordinate 364,364,762 of NC_053028.1, forward strand.
CACCTCCTTAATAGGACCAAGATGTTGGATTAAGTGTGAATACGCGTCTGAAGCCGACGACTGCAATCTTTCAGGTTATATAGATGTATACATAAACGGCCGCACAGGAGGCATCACAATACTTTCGGGCAAAAGTATAAATACAGCCTTGATAAATTCAATAAAACATTGTTTTTACAATGGGAATACATGTCACTCAAACATGACATTCTTCGAGCACTGGGCCTCTATCGAACGAGCTCCCTCAAGAACTTCTTCAAAATAGTGTTCGGCAGCCACTCGGCCTATGGCCGAACCCTGCGCCGCGACAGTGGTGGCATCCATCTCCGCCCAGTATGTTTTGACATGGGCAAGGGCCATCCGCGAGCCTTCTATGCACGCTGACCTCTTCATCACATTAATGCGTGGCACCGCACCAAGGAACTGATGCACCAAGCTAAAATAATTGTTCGGCTTTGGCCTTTCCGGCCACAGATGATCCACGATAGACCTCATGGCAAGTCCTGACAATCTATTGAGTTCGGCCCATTCGGCAAGCTGATCAGTCAATGGAAGCGGACACTCTGGAACGTTAAATTGCGACCAGAATAGCTTGTCCACTTCACGATCTGTTTGATCTCAGAAGTATTCGGCCGCATCGACAGCGCTCGCCGCCAAGTCCAGATATGCGTCGGCCGAACTCCACAGCCGATCCAGAGGGGCATACCGCGGATCTCCGAACTTCCTCCGCAGCATAAAGGGCTTCCCAGCCACAATGTCCCCGGCTTCACGTGGTTCCTCCTTCTTTGCTCTCATTGCAGAACGGGTGTCTTTGGTCGCCATTGTGGCCTTTTCGAGGTCCGTAACCTTCGCCCGGTTTTCTTCTTCAAGAAACTGGTAGCGGTCGGCAGTGTCTTTTAACTTCACAGCCATTTGGGCCATTTTCTCTTTACTCTCGCTATGCGCGGCCTTTTCGGCTCTCAACTCTTCGGCCGCCTTCAAAGCGGCCGCATTACTACTCCTTGCTTGCTCCTTGGCTCGGGCAAGCTCCGCCCGCAGGGCCTCCACGGTGGCAGCTCCATCTGCAGTCACAACATATTAAAGATACTGGCATCACGCTGCTCTTACTATGTGACATTCACTATAAACATCACCTACCCTGTGCCTCGTCAAGCCGCTTGTTAACAAGCTCGATGTCGGCATCCGCCGCATCTAGTCGCCGCTTTAGTTCGGCAACCCCATCAGTCCGGCTAGCCACCGGAGCTTCAGACACCTGCACATAAAGGCGGTCTGGTTATTACCTGGGACTATGATCCTCTGTTCGCCGCCATTCTCGACGACAACCAAAGTCTCAGGGGCTACTATCTACACAGGGCACACCTAAAAATGTGCGGTACTATCACAAATGTATATCATTTCACGTACCTCAAAGCCCGTTAGTAGACTCATAAAGGCTTCATGCAACCCGCTTTCGGCGGACGAAATCCTTTCAATCACCGTACCCATCAATGTACGGTGCTCTTCTGAGATAGTGGCTCGCTCTAGCAGATCCCTCAGTGCGTCCGACCGCATACCAGACGGTGCCGGATTCTTTTGGTTGCTCTCTTCAAGAGCCGGATACTGGGGACTTCGGGTGGCCATAGGATTATCTTCTGGCCTCACCGGATCCGGAGTGACCCTCCGCGATGACACTTCAAAGTTTCGCTCTCCATCATATCCGGAAGAAGATCCCCTAAAGACAAGCTCTGCTGAGAAGGGCTAAGATCCGAACTGTAGGATAAATGCTTTGGTCATTTTCCTCAAAGGTAAGGTAGTATATCTTCACTACTAAGTACTTTTTATTACTTACAGCTCGTTAGAGGGCTGATCCCCACGCGTACTTTGTGCGGCAAGAGCAACCTCCGAGGCAGGACCCTCTGGTGAGGTTTTCTTCTCCCGTTTGGAAACTTTGGTTTCCGGATCTTCAGAGGTAGTCCTCTTCCTCCCCCGGGGCGAGGGAACGTCAGATTCTTCCCCTTGGTTATCCTTCCTCACGGAGGCGCTCATTCCCTCGGTTGGAATAGGTAGCGGTGGAGGCCCGCTTTCGCCCTCTTTATTCCCCCCTTCATCTTCCTTTGAGGGCACCGGGCAGGGTGCTGGCTCGAGCATTTTTTCCAGCACCGGATTGTCCAAGCCTTCAGGAAGGGGGGCCGAACACCGGATCATCTTCGCCTTTGCTATCCAGTCCTGGTCAAAGAGCGACTCTTAAGAATGATATCATGATAAATAAAAAGATGGTGTGTTCGGCCGTGGGATTACTTACTTGGGCCGCGGTGCGGTTGCTGCTTAGGCCCACGTCCTCGGTAGTGTCCGGACACTCTGCTTGGGGTCCGAAGAACGATTTGTACAACTCCTCATGCGTCAGGCCAAGGAAGTTCTGGATAGTGTGCGGTCCTTCTGGGTTGAATTCCCACATACGGAGGGGCTGGCGTTTGCAAGGCTGGACTCGACGAATCAGCATTGCACTACCATAACCAAACTAAAATCTCCCACGAAAAAATCTCGGATGCGGCTTTGCAGTATGGGAACATCCTTGGCTGGACCCCAGCTCAGCCCCCTACTGATCCATGACATCAGTTGTGGTGGAGGGCCCGAGCGAAAGGCGGGGGAAGCTACCCACTTGGCACTTCTGGGAGTGGTGACGTAGAACCACTCCCGTTGCCATAATCCGGACACCTCTGGAAAGGAACCCTTTGGCCATGGATCTCCAGCGATCTTGCCTATTAATGCACCTCTGCACGCTGCATGCTGCCCCTCGAACGTCTTCGGCTTCACATCAAAGGTCTTGAGCCACAGACCGAAGTGAGGGGTAATGCGGAGGAAGGCCTCACATATGACAATAAATGCCGAGATGTGGAGAAAGGAATCCGGGGCTAGATCGTGGAAATCTAGCCTGTAATAGAACATCAAACCCCTAACGAAGGGATCCAGAGTGAGGCCTAGTCCTCGGAGGAAGTGGGAGATGAACACGACGTCTTCATTGGGTTCAGGAGTAGGGACGACCTGCCCTCGGGCAGGCAGCCGATGTGAAACTTCGGCGGTCAGGTATCTTGCCTCCCTCAACTTCTTGATATCCTCTTCCATGACGGAGGAGGGCATCCACCGGCCCTGGAGGCTGGATCCGGACATTATTGAAGGTCCGAAGCACCTGACCTGGGCTTTGGGTGTTAGAACTCGAGGCGGGGGAAGGATTCGATTGAGCACGGGAGGAAAAAGTAAAAGCCTTGTCCCTTTATAAAGAGGGTGAATATCAAGCGTCCTCCTCGTGGCCGTTTGGGACTTGCCTAAAGTCTAGGAGTCCTAGGCGCAGTTGGGTTACCCACGCTCGTATTGATGAGAATCCCGTAATAAGGGGGACACGATCTCTGCTTTGACAAGGCGTGTCAAGAAACTGCCTCGCGTTATGTGCGGGGCTAGTTAAAGAAAAACGGTTCGAATAATCACCGAGCCATGGCATGATGTCATGTTGCCAAAACATGTCAGCAGATTAGATTTGTGGAAATGTTATTCTCTCTACGGTGGTATGTGGAACTTATTTTGCAGGGTCGGACACAATCCTTTTATTCAAACTCTTCTGTGGTGTATCCGGAGGAGGAACCCGCCTTGCAATGCCAAAGACAACACTGCGCGCCGGACTCATCGTCATTGAAGCCTGGTTCAGGGGCTACTGAGGGAGTCCTGGATTAGGGGGTCTCTGGACAGCCAGACTATATCCTTTGGCTGAACTGTTGGACTATGAAGATACAAGATTGAAGACTTCGTCCCGTGTTCGGATAGGACTCTACTTGGCGTGGAAGGCAAGCTAGGCAGTACGGATATGGATATCTCCTCCTTTGTAACCGACCTTGTGTAACCCTAGCCCCCTCCGGTGTCTATATAAACCAGAGGGTTTTAGTCCATAGGACAACATACAATCATACCATAGGCTAGCTTTTAGGGTTTAGCCTCTCCGATCTCGTGGTAGATCAACTCTTGTAATACTCATATCATCAAGAATAAATCAAGCAGGATGTAGGGTTTTACCTCCATCAAGAGGGCCCGAACCTGGGTAAAACATTGTGTCCCCTGCCTCCTGTTACCATCCGCCTTAGACGCACAGTTCGGGACCCCCTACCCGAGATCCGTCGATTTTGACACCGACAGTCACCCTTAGGAACAACAATGCGATCCTCGAAGAATAGAGTATCCTTGTCATCAAGGCGATCGCACTTGTACTTGGGTTGGCTCTTGGCAATCCCAATATTCACCTTCTTCGCCATTGCATCAAGAAGTTGAGGCTCACGAATCTGATCTTCCAAAGTAGGAGAGACTTGGAGGTTGGCAAGGAATCCTTGAGGAACAACTTGGAGATTAAGTTTGCAGAAAGCTTCACAAAGCTCTGGTTGGTAAGGCTTGATAATCAAACTGTCGCAGTAAGCCTTCCTGCTCAATGCGTCGGCAATTACATTGGCCTTGCCTGGAGTATATTCAATACTTGGATTATACTCTTGAATCATTTCGACCCATTGAGTCTGCCTGAGGTTGAGGTTTGGCTGAGTGAAGATGTACTTGAGACTCTTATGATCGGTGCGATGTCCACTTTTCTTCCCAACAAGAGATGTCTCCATGTTAAAAGAGCATGGACAACTGCCGCCAACTCGAGGTCATGAGTGGGATAGTTCTTTTCGTCGGGCTTCAACTGGCGAGAGGTATAGGCCACAACTTTCTTCTCTTGCATCAACACTGCACCGAGACCTTTAAGGGAAGCATCATAGAAGACTTCAAACAGTTTGGATTCATCAGGAGGAGTCAGAACTGGAGCTGCGACTAACTTCTCTTTCAGGGTGTTGAAAGCGATGTCACATTCAGGCAACCAGACATACTTCACATGCTTCTGAAGAAGGTTGGAAAGAGGCTTCGCGATCTTAGAGAAGTTCTCAATGAACCTTCGACAATAGCTTGCGAGCCCAAGGAAGCTGCGGAGTTGCTTCACATTCTGAGGCGGTTCCCAATTCACAATTGCAGATACCTTCTCAGGATTAACCGCTATGCCCTTGGCAGAGATGACATGCCCAAGGTAGAGAACCTCATTGAGCCAAAACTCGCACTTTCAAAACTTCACATAGAACTGATGTTCTCTGAGTTTATCCAGCACCAATCTCAAGTGCTTGGCATGATCCTCCTTGTTCTTGGAAAAGACCAGAATGTCATCGAGGTAGACCAAGACGAAGTCATTTGTGTAGGCGTTGAATATGAAGTTCATCATGCGAGAGAATGTTGGAGGAGCATTGACAAGACCGAAAGACATGACAGTGTATTCATATGAACCATAGCTTGTTCTGAATGCTGTCTTGGGGATATCTTCTTCACGAATGCGAATCTGATGATAGCCCATATGGAGGTCAAGCTTGGAGAATACTTGAGCCCCTTTGAGTTGTTCAAAAAGCTCATTGATGTTTGGAAGTGGGTACATGTTCTTTATGGTCTTCTTGTTCAATGGCCGGTAGTCGACACAAAGTCGGTCTGTTCCATCCTTCTTCTCGACAAAAAGAACACCACAACCCCATGGAGAAGAACTTGGTCGGATGAGACCCATATGCTCTTGAATATCGAGTTATTCCGTCAGCTCCTTCAACTCTTCAAGTCCAAGCTTGTAAGGACATTTGCAAACAGGTTTCGTGCCAGGCTCAAGATCAATGACGAATTCAACTGGCCGGTGCGGAGGCATTCCTGGAAGCTCTTCTGGAAAGACGTCTTGATATTCGCAAATGACTGGAATCTGAGATATGGCATCCAACTCGCCCTTCTCATTGACAGAAAACAGTCGAATTGTATCATCATGAGCGGCAAAGACGATTACATCCTCAGACGAATGTGTCAATTGAATCTGCCTGGCAGCACAATCAAGGTGAGCCTTGTGCTTAGAAAGCCAGTCCATTCCGAGAATAAGATCAATATCCGAGTCACCAAGAACATTAGGAGAAGATAGAAACTTATAGTCGCCCAACGTGATAGAAACATCCGAAACGAAAACTCGAGAAGTCATTTGTCGGGTCGGAGAAACAATAGCCAAAGGTCTCGACAAAACTTGAGTAACCAAATCATGCATAGCCACAAAAGGTCTTGAAATGAAAGAATGCGGTGCACCAATATCAAAAAGGACTTTTGCAGGGATATCGTTAACAGGAAGGTTACCCATAATCACATCTGACGAGTCCTCTGCCTGAGCTGCGTTCATCATGTTGACCTTTGCAAACTTGGGATTATGCTTGACCACTGCCGTGCTAGCAGATCTCACAGGAGGAGGAGGAGGAAGACGCCTCTGATTGAAGCATTTGTTGGCATAGTGACCCTTCTACTGACACTTGTTGCACGTGACCTCTGAAAGCGGACGGTGATATGGAGCACTTGATCTTGGAGCATGAGACGAAGTCTTGTTCTGAAAGCCTGGGTTGGGTGGGTGGGAAGATCCATTGCCACCTTTGCTCTTCTGCTGATAAGGCTGACGGAACGGAGGAGGAGGCAACCAATACTTTTGCTGCTTAGTTGCCACTTGAGTTGAGGAAGAAGGAGTTGCATCCCTGACTCGTTTCTTGGAAGCATCGCACTTGAGTTGAGCAGTCTCTTGTTTTAGTACCATGTTGTAAAACTCATCATACTTCTTCGGCTCAAAAGCACGAGAGCTAGTTGGAGATCTTCTCTGAGGCCACCTCTGAACTGATAAATCATGCTCTTCTTGTCAGGGACGTCTTGCTTAGCGAAATGAGAGGGCTTCTAGAACATGATGTTATACTGGTAAACAGACAAGCTGCCTTGCTTCAGATTGCGGAACTCATCACGCTTTCTCTCAACAACACTCTGAGGAATGTGGTGAGCTTTGAAGTCTTGACGGAATTCATCCCAGGTAATCACACGACCTCCTCTGGAATCTTTGTATTGCTGATACCATTCTGCAGCTTGGTCTTTGAGTTGGAACGAAGAAAACTTGACAAAGTCCTCAAGCCTGACGTTGCTACACTTGAAATGCTTGCAGATATCCACGAGCCAATCATCAGCGTCTGTTGCCTCGACACAGTTACTAAAGGTCTTTGGCAGGTTTGCGAGGAACTGGTTGAGTGTAGCAAACTGATTCAGATTGTTGCCATGGCCTTGATTTCCTTGGTTGCGCTCTTGCAAGAGTTGCATAAGCATCTGCGTGTTGGCGTTGGTAGCGGCCATCACAGCTTGCCATGCCTCCGGAGGTGGAGGTGGTGGCCGCGGTTCAGGATTCTGACGCGTTGGAGGAGCAATCCTGAAGAGGGTGACATCCGTTAGCATCTTGACAGACATATATTCAAGATGAATCAAAAGGATCGAAATTGCAACATATAGTCTTAACATCCGAACAAGAACGAACCGATGCATTCCAAATTAAATGGTCACGCTTCCATAAATTGAGAAGCCACTTAGATAGAGGTAGAAGAATAAAACAACAAGGTACGGACAAGAACAAATACTTGGTAAGGATTACCCAATCACAAACCAAATATCCGCGGAAGAAATACTAGAGCTACAAGCATTCCCACCTATGAAACTCCCGAAATTTCCCGGTTATGCAATCAGGTGTTGGGGATACAGGGGAAGCATAATATCTCACCCAAAGCTAGCAAATCCTACATCTAGCTGTATCCATCCTTCAACACATAACCAAGAAACCTTCAGAAATCATTTACCTCAACCTTCGAAAAGCATCCATTATACGAGTTATGGCAATACTCCCAAACTCCTGCCCCAGTACTAGGTGGCATCGAGGTTATCTCACCAACAACTGCATAAAAGAGATTTTTGATGTCGGTGTAACTCGGGTATTCCAGAACTGCGATGATAAAATTGTGATGACAACACCTCGGAGCTCAACTCCCCGGGACACTGCCACAACCGCTAAATGTCAGGAGGCACCAAGAACAATGTTCTCGTCACAAAACCATCGAAACGATTCCAAGATACCCGCGTGATCCTAAAAAAAATTTAGTGAAATTTGAGAAGAGAAGAGTCAAAAATCTACGTCAGGATGCCTCACCAGAGCGACGAAGGGACTGAGGAGTAAAAAGAATCCTACTCTCCGATATATATATAATCCTAAAAGACTCAAAACATTTTTTCTAGACTCAACGCCAGCGATTCGATCAAGCAGGGGGCTCCTAAGTCGGGGAAGGCTCTGATTACCAACTTGTAACGCCCACGATGCGGCTATATCTCCCACGTGTCGAAGCACAACTTAGAGGCATAACCGCATTGTAAGCAATGTCGCAAGTGGGGTAATCTTCACACAACCCATGTACTGAAAAAGGAAAGAGATACATAGTTGGCTTACAATCGCCATGTCACACAATAGCATAAATATAACAGTACATTCATCCAGATACAATCAAGGTCCAACTATGGAACCAAAATAAAGACAACCCCAAATGCATAATGTCCTCGATCGACCCAACAGGGCACCACTACTGATCGTCTGGAAAGGAACTGTAGTATCGTCCTGAGTCCTCATCGAACTCCCACTTGAGCTCAGTCGAAACTCCTGGAGCGGTATCATCGGTCCCTGCATCTGGTTTTGAAGTAATCTGTGAGTCACGGGGTGTAACACCCCGGATGTAACTTTCCCAAAATGTACTCCAACTCTTGTCGTTTCCGGCCTTAAGTTATTTTATTTTCTCAGGTTCGGGCTTTTGTCTCCGTGTGTTGTTATCGTTGTCATGCATCTCATATCATGCCATCATGTGCATTGCATTTGTATACGTGTTCATCTCATGCATTCGAGCATGTTCCCCGTTGTCCGTTTTGCATTCCGGCGCTTCGTTCTCCTCCGGTGGTCACTTCTACCTTTCTTTCGTGTGTGGGGATTAAACATTTCCGGATTGGACCGAGACTTTCCAAGCGGCCTTGGTTTACTACCGGTAGACCGCCTGTCAAGTTTCGTACCATTTGGACTTCGTTTGATGCTCCAACAGTTAACCGAGGGACCGAGAAGGCCTCATGTGTGTTGCAGCCCAACACCCCTCCAATTTGGCCCAAAACCCACCTAAACCTTCTCCATCGTCTAGACCTTTCGATCACGATCGCGTGGCCGAAAACCGCACCTCATTTGGACTCTCCTAGCTCCTCCTATGCCTATTTAAAGACCCCTCCGAAATTCTCTTTCTTCCTCTCCCGAAACCCTAGTCGTCTTCCACCTCTCGCCGCCGGACACGTCCGATTTGGGCCGGACGTGTCTGACTTGCCCCGCCGCCGCCACGTGTCGCCGCCCCGTTGGCGCGTCCGCCGTCCCCGCCGCCAGGCCCGCCGGGGCCCGAGGCCGGCCCCCGCGGCCCGTCTCCGTGCCGCCACTCCCCGCGGGAGGTCCCGCGCCGCCCCGAGGTGCGCGCGCCGCCGCACGACGCTCACCGGCTGCCTCCTCTTCCCAGGTCATCGCCGCCGCACTTTAGCCGACCGGAGCAAAGCTCCCGTCGCCGACCCCGCGCCGCCGTGCACCGCCGCCTCCACCCGGCCTCTCCTTCCTCTTCTCCGGCAGACTCCGGCCACCGCGACGCTACTCCGGCAAGATCCCGACGAACCTCGGCTTCCGCACCCGGCAAACCCTAGATCTGTCCCGGAGAGGGCTAATTTTTCTTCTAAGTCCTAAATTCTCAGATGCATATGCACATCTTCATCATGTCGTAACTTTGCATCCGTAGCTCCGTTTTGGGCATATAGCATATCAAAATGTTCATCTCAGAGAGTACATCATTTCATCTCATTGCATCATTTTCATTTGAGTTCATCTTGATGCCCGAAATGCTGTTGGAAGAGTGCTACTTGAGATAATTGTCAGATCTGCTGCTCCATTTAGATATTTGTCATTTTTGCCATGATTATTGTGTGCATGATATGCCCATGAGCTCTACATATGTTTTGTTAAGGGTTTTGCCATCTTTCCATAGGTGCAACCCATGTATTTTTGTGATGTGTGTGGTGTCTAGCACAAGCTTGCAAAGTGAGGCACTTGGTAATTCTGATTTCAGGGACTTAGCATTTCCACTAAGTCCTTGAGCTGTTTATCTCATATTGCCATATGTTCATGTTGTTTCCTAGTGATCCGTGCCTCTTTTGAGGATGATCAATAAGGATGTTTTGTTAATATTATGGTGCTCTATCCATCCATGTCTTTTTTTGCAATTATGGAGCACCCTAGCTTGAGTCAATCGAGCTCTACTTTTGCTATTTCGTGAATCTGGGCAGATTGTCTACTTGTTAGCGATTTTGCCGAGGATGTTGTAGTTGATCCGTGCATGCTATGTTATTGTTCTTGCCATGTCTAGCTTGCATTTTGTGTATTCTTGATGGGTGTATGCTTATATTGTCATGACTTGCTCTGTAGTGAGTGCATCGAGCTCGTAAACATGCCTACTTGATATATGTTTCAGCATGCTCCAGTTTTCACTAAGTCTGAGACTGATTATGTTTTTGCCATGTTCACATGCTTGCAATTGTATTTTATGATCCCTTTTGGCTCAAGGTCAATAAGGGACTTTTGTTAAGCTCTTTGAGTAGCTCCATGACATGCTTTACTTTGCCATGTTCAGGTCCTGTAGCATATAGTTTGCATGCTCCGAAGAGTGCTATCTGATCTGAAATTCCAGACAAGTGTTAATTTCACTAAGTCTGAGATCTGTTTACCATATGCATTTTTGCCATGCTTGTTTGAACCTGTTAATGGATGAATTGGCCGTAGCTCAGTGCTAGACTTTTGTTAAGCATCTTTGAATGGATTCCTGCCATGTATTTTTATGCCATGTTTTGGGTGCCTGGTAGCAATGTTCATCTTTGTTGCATTTAGATGGCTTACTTGCTGTAAAATCGCAGAAACGTGGTCATATTTGAATCGCTTGCCATTTCCAAACCGTTAACTTCCGATTACCGGCGTTCTTTATATCGTTTTCCAAGCGATTTCATCTCATACTTCCAGTGGCACACTTGGATTTCCAAGTTGAGGCCAGGTTCAATGTCATTCCTTGGCACATCTTGCTTATGCATCTGCATCGCATCCGCATAAGCATATCATCCTTGCATCATATGTTTTGAGCTTTGGCCACGTGGTTGATTGTGTTACGTTTGCTTGTTTTTCTTGTTTGGGTAGACCGAGAGACGAGTTCGCTAACGAGCAGCCCTGTTGAGTTTTGCTTTCGAGGATCAGTCAACTTCTGACAACTTTGCAGGCAAGAATGATCAACCCTCGAAATCACTACTATCTTTGCTTTGCTAGATGCTCGCTCTTTTGCTATGCCAATGCTACGATGCCTACCACTTGCTTTCAAGCCTCCCAAATTGTCCATGTCAAACCTCTAACCCACCATGTCCTAGCAAACCGTTGATTGGCTATGTTACCGCTTTGCTCAGCCCCTCTTATAGCGTTGCTAGTTGCAGGTGAAGATTGGAGACCGTTCCTTGTTGGAACATTTATTTACTTGTTGGGATATCATTTCATATTGCCATGTTATCTTAATGCATCTATATACTTGGTAAAGGGTGGAAGGCTCGGCCTCTCGCCTAGTGTTTTGTTCCACTCTTGCCGCCCTAGTTTCCGTCATATCGGTGTTATGTTCCCGGATTTTGCGTTCCTTACGCGGTTGGGTTATAATGGGAACCCCTTGATTTCCCTTGGGTTTCCGGAGCCCGAGGGTCATCTTATTTTAAACCCCCCCGGGCCAGTGCTCCTCTGAGTGTTGGTCCAAATAGAGCCACTTGCAGCGCCACCTCGGGGCAACTTGAGGGCTGGTTTTAGTTGTACGTAGTGTTCATCTGAGTGTGCCCTGAGAAAGAGATATGTGCAGCTCCTATCGGGATTTGTCGGCACATTCGGGCGGTGTTGCTGGATTTGTTTTACCTATCGAAGTGTCTTGAATTACCGAGATACCGAGTCTGATCGGAACGTCTTGGGAGGAGGTCTATTCCTTTGTTGACCGTGAGAGCTTGTCATGGGCTAAGTTGGGACTCCCCTGCAGGGATTGAACTTTCGAAAGCCGTGCCCGCGGTTATGGGCAGATGAGAATTTGTTAATGTCCGGTTGTAGATAACTTGAACCTTAATTAATTAAAACGAATCAACTGGGTGTGTTACCGTGATGGCCTCTTCTCGGCGGAGTCCGGAAAGTGGACACGGTGTTGGAGTAATGTTTGCGCAGGTTGCTCTCTAGTTTCTCGCTCGCGCTTTGCCTCCTCTTCTCGCTCTTTTTTTGCGAATAAGTTAGCCACCATACTTGCTAGTCGCTTGCTGCAGCTCCACTCATATTTTACCTTGCCTTACCTATAAGATTAAATAGTCTTGATCGTGAGGGTGCGAGATTGCTGAGTCCCTGTGGCTCACAGATTACTATTACACCAGATGCAGGGCCTGATGATTCCGCTCCAGGAGACGCGTATGAGCTCAAGTGGGAGTTCGACGAAGACTCTCAACGTTACTATGTTTCCTTTCCCGATGATCAGTAGTGGTGCCCAGTTGGGGGTGAACGGGACCGTTGTCGCATGTTGGGTTCTCTTTTATTTTGGCGCCGTAGTCGGGCCATGAGTGTTTGGATGATGTAATGTTATTTATGTACTTGATTGACGTGGCGAGTGTAAGCCAACTATGTTATCTCCCCTTTTATTATCATATTACATGGGATGTTGTGAAGTTTGCCTAACTTGCGACATATGCGTTCAATGCGATTATGCCTCTAAGTCGTGCCTCGACACGTGGGAGATATAGTCGCATCAAGGGTGTTACAAGTTGGTAATCAGAGCCTTCCCCGACCTTAGGAGCCCCATTGCTTGATCGTTATTAGCGGCCGAGTTGTGTCTAGAAAAATGTTTTGAGTCTTTTAGGAATTATATATCGGAGAGTTTAGGAATTCTTTTTACTTCCCAGTCTCCTCATCGCTCTGGTAAGGCATCCTGACGTAGAGTTTTGACTCTTCTCTTCTCAAATTTCACTAAAAAAAAATTTAGGATCACGCGGGTATCTTGGAATCGTTCCGATGGTTTTATGATGAGAACATTGTCTTGGTGCCTCCTGTCAGGGATTTAGTGGAAGTGTCCCGGGGAGTTGAGCTCTGAGGTGTGGTCATCATAATTTTATCGTTGCAATTCTGGAATACCTGAGTTTAGTACGCCGACATCGAAAATCTCTTTTATGCAGTTCGTTGGTGAGATAACCTCGACGCCACCCAGTACTGGGGCGGGAGTTTGGGAGTATCGCCATAACTTGTATAACGGATGCTTTTTGAAGGTTGAGGTAGATGGTTTCCGAAGGTTTCTTGGTTATGAGTTGAAGGATGGATACAGCTGGATGTAGGATTTGCTAGATTTGTGTGAGATATTATGCTTCCCCTGTATCCCCAACACCTGATTGCATAACCGGAAAGGTTCGGGAGTTTCATAGGTGGGAATTCTAGTAGCTCTAGTTCTTCTTCCACGGATATTGGTTTGAGATTGGGATTTCTTACCGATTATTCGTTCTTGATCTCGTACCTTGTTGATTTATTTCTCTACCTAAATTCTAAGTGGCTTCTCAATTTATGGATATGTGACCATTTCAAGAGGAATGCATTCGTTCATTTTGTTCAGATGTGAAGACTGTATGTTGCAATTTTCATTCCGTTGGATTCAGCTTCATTTTATCTATCTATGTGCTAACGGTGGTCAACCTCTTCAGGATGGCTCCCGCTAAGAGCACCAATCAGAATCAGAATCAAGATCCGCCACCACCTCCACCTCCTCCGGAGGCATGGCAAGCTGTGATGGCCGCAACCAATGCAAACACACAGTTGATCATGCAAATTCTCCAAGAGTGCAATCAAGACAACCAAGGGAACCAAGGCAACAATCAGAATCACTTTGCTACACTCAACCAGTTCCTTGCTAACGGGCCAAAGACTTTCAGCAATTGTGTTGAGGCTACTGATGCTGACGATTGGCTCGTGGATTTGTGCAAGCATTTCGAGTGTAGTAACGTCAGGCCTGAGGACTTTGTCAAGTTCGCTTCCTTCCAACTCAAAGATCAAGCTGTAGAATGGTTCCAGCAGTACAAGGATTCCAGAGGTGGACGTGTGATCACTTGGGATGAATTCCGTCAAGATTTCAGAGCTCATCATATTCCTCAGAGCGTGGTTGAAAGCAAGCGTGAGGAATTCCGCAACCTGAAGCAAGGCTCTTTGTCTGTCTATGACTACAACAAGTTGTTCCAAAAGCTCGCCCGCTTTGCCAAGCAAGACGTACCTGATGAGAAGAGCATGATATACCAGTTCAGGGGTGGTCTCAGAGAAGAAATTCAGCTAGCTCTTGTTCTCTTTGAGCCCTTGAGGTACGATGAGTTCTACAACATGGCACTGAAGCAAGAGGCCGCTCAACTGAGGTGTGATGCTTCCAAGAAGCGAGCCAGAGATGCTACTCCTTCTTCCTCTACTCAAGTGGCCAAGCAGCAGAAGTATTGGCTTCCTCCTCCTCTGTTCCGTCAGCCGTATCAGCAGAAGAGCAAAGGTGGCAGTGGTTCTTCTCACCCACCCAACCCTGGCTTTCAGAACAAGACTTCGTCTCAAGCTCCAAGATCGAGTGCTCCGTATCACCGTCCGCTTTCAGAGGTCACGTGCAACAAGTGCCAACAGAAGGGTCACTATGCCAACAAGTGCTTCAATCAGAGGCGTCTTCCTCCTCCTCCTCCTGTGAGATCGGCAAGTACAGCTGTGGTCAAGCATAACCCCAAGCACGCCAAGGTCAATTTGCTGAACGCAGCTCAGGCAGAGGACTCGCCAGATGTGATTATGGGTAACCTTCCTGTTAACGATGTTCCTGCAAAAGTTCTTTTTGACACTGGTGCATCGCTTTCTTTTATTTCAACACCATTTGTGGCCAAGCATGATTTTGTGACCGAAAGGATTCCTGTTCCATTGAAGATTGTGTCTCCGGGCAAGCAAATGACTTCTAACAATTGCGTCCCGGATGTCTCTATCACGTTGGGCGATTACAAGTTTCTCTCTTCTCCGGTGGTTCTTGGTAACTCGGATATTGATCTTATTCTCGGAATGGATTGGCTTTCTAAGCACAAGGCGCATCTTGATTGTGCAGCCAGGCAGATTCAATTGACTCATTCGTCTGAGGATGTAATTGTCTTTGCCGCTCGAGATAATACCATCCGTCTGTTTTCTCTCAATGAGAAGGGTGAACTGGATGCTATCTCGCAAATTCCAGTCGTTTGCGAATATCAAGACGTCTTTCCAGAAGAGCTTCCAGGAATGCCTCCGCACCGGCCAGTTGAATTCGTCATCGATCTTGAGCCTGGCACGGAACCTGTGTGCAAGCGTCCTTACAAGCTCGGACCTGAAGAGTTGAAGGAGCTGAAGAAGCAACTCAATATTCAAGAGAGAATGGGTCTCATCCGGCCTAGTTCTTCTCCGTGGGGTTGTGGTGTTCTTTTTGTGAAAAAGAAGGATGGAACGGACCGACTTTGTGTCGATTACCGTCCATTGAACAAGAAGACCATCAAGAACAAATACCCACTTCCCAACATCAATGAGTTGTTCGAACAACTCAAAGGTGCTCAAGTATTCTCCAAGCTTGATCTCCGTATGGGTTATCATTAGATTCGAATCCGTGAGCAAGATATTCCCAAGACGGCTTTCAGGACAAGCTATGGTTCATATGAATACACTGTCATGTCTTTTGGCCTTGTCAACGCTCCTCCGACTTTCTCTCGCATGATGAACTTCATCTTCAACGCCTACACCAATGACTTCGTTTTGGTCTATCTCGACGACATTCTGGTTTTCTCGAAGAACAAGGAAGATCATGCCAAGCACTTGCGTTTGGTACTCGACAAGCTCAGAGAACACCAGTTCTACGCCAAGTTCTCCAAGTGCGAATTTTGGCTCGATGAGGTTCTTTATCTTGGTCATATCATCTCTACCAAGGGCATCACAGTGAATCCTGAGAAGGTGTCTGCAATTGTGAATTGGGAACCGCCTCAGAATGTGAAGCAACTCCGCAGCTTCCTTGGGCTCGCAAGCTATTGTCGAAGGTTCGTTGAGAACTTCTCTAAGATCGCGAAGCCTCTTTCCAACCTTCTCCAGAAGCATGTGAAGTATGTCTGGTCGCCTGAATGTGACATCGCTTTCAACACCCTGAAAGAGAAGTTAGTCACTGCTCCAGTTCTGACTCCTCCTGATGAATCCAAACCGTTCGAGGTCTTCTGTGATGCTTCCCTTCAAGGTCTCGGTGCAGTGTTGATGCAAGAGAAGAAAGTTGTGGCCTATACCTCTCGCTAGTTGAAGCCCAACGAAAAGAACTACCCCACTCATGACCTGAGTTGGCGGCAGTTGTCCATGCTCTTTTAACATGGAGACATCTCTTGTTGGGAAGGAAAGTGGACATCTTCACTGATCATAAGAGCCAAGTACATCTTCACTCAGCCCAACCTCAACCTCAGGCAGACTCGTTGGGTCGAAATGATTCAAGAGTATAATCCGAGTATTGAATATACTCCAGGCAAGGCCAATGTAATTGCTGACGCATTGAGCAGGAAGGCTTACTGCAACAGTTTGATTCTCAAGCCCTACCAACCAGAGCTTTGTGAAGCTTTCCGCAAACTTAATCTCCAAGTTGTTCCTCAAGGATTCCTTGCCAACCTCCAAGTCTCTCCTACTTTGGAAGATCAGATTCGTGAGGCTCAACTTCTTGATGCTATGGTGAAGAAGGTGAAGATTGGGATTGCCAAGAGTCAACCCAAGTACAAGTGCTATCGTCTTGATGACAAGGATACTCTATTCTTCGAGGATCGCATTGTTGTTCCTAAGGGTGACCTTCGTAAAGTCATTATGAACGAGGCTCACAATTCACTCCTCTCTATTCACCCTGGAAGTACAAAGATGTACCATGACCTCAAGCAGTCGTATTGGTGGACTCGAATGAAGCGCGAGATTGCTCAGTTCGTGAATGAATGTGATGTCTGCAGAAGAGTGAAAGCAGAACACCAACGACCAGCTGGTCTCCTCCAACCTCTTGCCATTCCAGAATGGAAGTTTGACCATATTGAGATGGACTTCGTGACTGGATTTCCAAAGTCCAAGCGTGGCAATGATGCTATCTTTGTTGTCATCGACAAGCTCACTAAAGTGGCTCATTTTCTTCCTATCAAAGAATCTATCACAGCAGCTCAGTTGGCAGAGCTATATACCTCCAGGATTGTCTCTCTTGCACGGCATTCCGCAGTTGATATCTTCAGATCGTGGAAGCATCTTTACCTCTAAGTTCTGGGATTCCTTTTCAGAAGGCCATGGGCACCAACATTCGCTTCAGCACACCTTTCATCCTCAAACTAGTGGCCAAGTCGAGCGAGTCAATCAAATTCTTGAAGATATGCTCAGGGCATGTGTCATTTCTTTCGGTATGAAGTGGGAAGATTGTCTTCCATATGCCGAGTTCTCCTACAACAACAGCTTCCAAGCGAGTTCGGGCAAGGCCCCATTCGAGATTCTCTATGGCAGGAAAGTGTCGTACTCCTCTTAACTGGTCAGAGACTGGTGAACGCCAACTTCTTGGCAATGACTTGATCACAGAGGCTGAAGAAATGTGCAAAGTCATTCGTGAAAATCTCAAAGCCGCGCAATCGCGCCAGAAGAGTTACTATGATAGCAAGCATCGTGACTTGGCTTTCGAGATCGGAGACCATGTCTACCTCCGCGTCTCTCCAATGAAAGGTACTCGTCGCTTCGGTATCAAAGGGAAGCTTGCCCCTAGATACGTGGGTCCTTTCAAGATCATTGGCACTAAGTTATGATATTCCTCATTGTTGGGTTTTGTCTTCGTGTTTATTTTGTCTTTGTCATGCATATCATATCATGTCATCATGTGCATCACATTTGCATACGTGTTCATGTCATGCATCTGAGCATTTTCCCCGTTGTACGTTTTGCCTTCCGGCGCTCCTATGTCCTCCGGTGTCCCCTTTTACCTCTTTTCGTGTGCGTGTGTTAAACGTTCTCGGATTGGACTGAGACTTGCCAAGCGGCCTTGGTTTACTACCGGTAGGCAGCCTGTCAAGTTTCATGCCATTTGGACTTCGTTTGATACTCCAACGGTTAACCGAGGAACCGAAAAGGCCTCGTGGGTGTTGCAGCCCAACACCTCTCCAAAGTGGCCCAAAACCCACCAAAACCCCCTCCATCGTCTCGGTCGTTCGATCACGATCACGTGTCTGAAAACCGTGCTCAATTTGGAGCCTCCTAGCTCCTCCTATGTATAAATAGGTCTCCCACGAAAATCCAAATCCACTCCAACCCTAAACCTAGTCTCCTCCCACCTCTCGCCGCCGGACGCGTCCGCTTCGGGCCGGACATGTCCGACCCGCCGCCGCACCGCCACATGGTGCCTCGCCATTCGCCCGGCCGCCTCCCTCCGCCGCCGGCCCGCCGAGCCCAGGGGCGGCCCGCCGAAGGCCATGTCGCCCCCGCGCCTCCCCGGCTCGCTGCGCCGCCCGAGCGTCGCCGTGCCGCCGCGCTTCCTCCTCTTGCCGGCTGCCGCTGACCCGCCCGCCGACGACTCTGGCCGCGCCACCTGCAGCGCCTCGCCTACCGCCCGACCTCGCCGCGCCACGCCCGCCGCCGTCTTGCCGGGGTCCGGCCGGATCCGGCCCGGAGCTCTCCAGCTCCAGCCATCTTCTTCCCTCTCCGGCGAGCTCTGACGACGAACCTAAATCCGCGTGCCCGATCCAGATATGAGGAACCCTAGGGTTGACTTTTGCCCCCGTTTTCAGTATTTTTAGCATTTTCATCATGTCATAACATTGCATCCGTGGCTCCGTTTTGGGCGTGTAGCATGTCAAATTGTTCGCCTCGACGAGTTACTTCATTTCATCCATTGCACATGTTCATTTGAGTTCATCTTGATTGCCCTAAATTCTGTTGCAAGAGTGCTATAATGTTAGGTTCCATATTCTTAACAGTAATTGGACCATTTGTCAATTTTTGCCATGATTATGGTGGTGCCTCTATGAACTTGAGCCCTAACAATGTGTTTGAACGTATGCCATGCCATCTTTACAGGGGTGTATGCCATGTATTTTGTGATCTTTGTGGGACTAGCACAAGCAATGCAAAGTAGCTCTCGTAATGTTACCTGTTTTTCAGGGAACTTAGAAATCTTCTAAGTCATTGCCTGACAAATATTTTTTATGCCATGTACTTCATGTTGCCTACAGAGTGAATCCATGCCTCTTTTGAGCAATGTTCAGTAAGGATGTTTTTGAGATAATGTTGTATTCTATCTCCATGTCTTTGTTTGCAATTATGGAGCACCCTAGCATGACTCAATATTGCTCTACTTTTGCTATAAAATGTTCCTGGCAGATTGTTTACATGTTAAGCAATTTTGCCGAGGTTGTTGTAGTTGATCCGTGCATGCTATGAGGTTGTTCTTGCCATGTTTAGCTTCTATGCCATGTCTACTTGCTGGGTGTATGCTTAGTTTGTCATGCAATGCCTTGTGGTGAGTGCATCGAGCTCGTAAACATGCCTACGTGAATCTGTTTTGCCATGTTCCAGTTTTCTGCTAAGTCTGAATCTGTTAACGAAAGTTGCTATGTTCACATGGTTGCCATTGTATTTTCTGATCCCTTTTGGCTTATGGTCAGTAAGGGACTTTTGTTGTATGCTTTGAGTAGCTTCATGCCATGCCTTGCTTTGCCATGATATGTTCCTGTAGCATGTTGTTATCTTGCTCTAAACATTGCTTCCTGATGTTAAATCCTGCCATGTTGTTATTTTCACTAAGTCTGTAACCTGATATCTTTTGCACTTTTGCCATGCTTGTTTGAACCTGCTATTGAGTGAATTAGCCATAGCTCAGTGTTCATCTTTTGTCAAGCATCTTGAGTGGATCACTGCCCATATTTTTGTTGCTATGTTAGAGTGCAGTAGCTTGTTGTTCTTGATGCATTTTAGATGGCCTCGTGGTGTTTATTCGCAGCGCGCCATAATTTGTTTTGCTTGTCATTTTGCCAAACCGTGCATCCGCCGAATTCCGGTGATCTTTATATCGATTTTCCGACGAATCAACTCCATCTTTCCAGTGGCACTCTTGGTTTTCCAAAGTTGAGGCCAGGTTCAATCTTTTCCTTTTCCAAAACATGCATATGCATCGCATACACATCCCGCATGTCATGCCATGTTTTGCATCATGTTGCTTGTGCATTGCATGTGGTTGATTGTGTCTCCCTTTGCTTGTGTTCTTGCTTTGGGTAGAGCTGGGAGACGAGTACGCGATCGAGGAACCCATTGAGTACGCTTACGAGGATCAAGCTAACGTCAACTCGGAGAACTATGCAGGCAAGATGACCATACCCTCGAAATCACTTCTATCTTTGCTTGCTAGATGCTCGCTCTTTTGCTATGCCTATGCTACGATATCTACCACTTGCTTATCATGCCTCCCATATTGCCCATGTCAAACCTCTAACCCACCTTGTCCTAGCAAACCGTTGTTTGGCTATGTTACCGCTTTGCTCAGCCCCTCTTATAGCGTTGCTAGTTGCAGGTGAAGATTGGAGTTTGTTCCTTGTTGGAACATGTTTATTGTTGGGATATCATTATTATCTCTTTCTTCTTTAATGCATCTATATACTTGGTAAAGGGTGGAAGGCTCGGCCTTATGCCTGGTGTTTTGTTCCACTCTTGCCGCCCTAGTTTCCGTCATACCCGGTGTTATGTTCCTGATTTTGCGTTCCTTACACGGTTGGGTTATAATGGGAACCCCTTGACAGTTCGCCTTGAATAAAACTCCTCCAGCAAGGCCCAACATTGGTTTTACCATTTGCCACCTAGCCTTTTTCTTTCCCTTGGTTCTGCAGACTCAAGGGTCATCTTTATTTAATCCCCCGGGCCAGTTGCTCCTCTGAGTGTTGGTCCGAACTGAGCTGCCTGCAGGGCCACCTCGGGGAAACTTGAAGGGTTGGTTTTACTCGTAGCTAGTCTCATCTGAGTGTGCCCTGAGAACGAGATATGTGCAGCTCCTATCGGGATTTGTCGGCACATTCGGGTGGCTTTGCTGGACTTGTTTTACCATTGTCGAGATGTCTTGTAACCGGGATGCCGAGTCTGATCGGATTGTCTTGGGAGAAGGAATATCCTTCGTTGACCGCGAGAGCTTGTGATGGGCTAAGTTGGGACACCCCTGCAGGGATTTGAACTTTCGAAAGCCGTGCCCGTGGTTATGGGCATATGGGAATTTGTTAATGTCCGGTTGTAGAAAACCCAAAATTTAATTTAATTAAAATGAATCAATAGAGTGTGTGGCCGTGATGGTCTCTTTTCGGTGGAGTCCGGGAAGAGAACACGGTCTCGTGTTATGCTTGATCGTAGGTTGGGCTAGGATCACTTCTTGATCATAGTTTCTCGACCGTGCCTTGCCTTCTCTTCTCGCTCTCATTTGCGTATGTTAGCCACCATATATGCTAGTGCTTGCTGCAGCTCCACCTCAGACCCCTTTTACCTACCTATAAGCTTAAATAGTCTTGATCGCGAGGGTGTGAGATTGCTGAGTCCCCGTGACTCACATTTTACTTCCAAAACCAGATGCAGGGACCGATGATACCATTCCAGGGGATTCGACTGAGCTCAAGTGGGAGTTCGATGAGGACTTAGGACGATAATACGGTTCCTTTCTAGACGATCGGTAGTGGGGCCCAGTTGGGGCGATCTGGGACATTATGCATTTGGGTTGTCTTTATTTTGGTTCCGTAGTCGGACCTTGATTGTATCTGGATGATTGTAATGATATATTTATGCATTGTGTGACGTGGCGATTATAAGCCAACTATGTGCCTCTTTTCTTATTCAGTACATGGGATGTGTAAAGATTACCCCTCTTGCGACATTGCCTACAATGCGGTTATGCCTCTAAGTCGTGCTCCGACACGTGGGAGATATGGCCGCATTGTGGGTGTTACAGCAGGATGGGATCTAGATAAGGCGGGGACATTGGAGAGAATTGACCTTGAGGAAGAGGATTTGAAGCTTGCGAGCATCATGGAGGAGCCACGGATCATGTTGAAGGACACTACACTCTTGGATGATGAAAGCAAGAAGGGATTCCTCAACAAGAAGAAGGAGATCAAGGAGGCGCAGCAAGGGAGGTTATTGACTCATTGGTGTATTTAATATTTATGAATTGTTCAATTTTACTTTCTTTGTGTTGAATTGTTTAATCATAATTTATATTGGTCTTGTGTTGGATTATTGAATTTTTTATGTGATATATGATTTATATGCATGAGTTTCAATGAAAATGAGTGTTTGAATATGATAGTGTAGTTGCCAGGCGGACAAATGAGGGGCGAGCCGACGCTATCCGAGGACGCATCCGAAAGCACTCGCGGATGTCTAGGGGCCAAATTTTCCTAGTCCGGTTGGACACACTCTAACTTGCTCCGCCATGAAATGGCCTAGGTGAAGGAAATATGCCCCAGAGGCAATTAATAAAGTTATTATTTATTTCCTTATTTCATGATAAATGTTTATTATTCATGCTAGAATTGTATTAATCGGATACATAATATAAGTGTGAATACATAGACAAACAGAGAGTCACTAGTATGCCTCTACTTGACTAGCTCGTTAGTCAAAGATGGTTACGTTTCCTAAACCATAGACATGAGTTGTCATTTGATAAACGGGATCACATCATTAGGAGAATGATGTGATTGACTTGACCCATTCCATTAGCTTAGCACTTGATCGTTTTAGTTTACTGCTATTGCTTTCTTCATGACTTATACATGTTCCTATGACTATGAGATTATGCAACTCCCGATTACCGGAGGAACACTTTGTGTGCTACCAAACGTCACAACGTAACTGGGTGATTATAAAGGTGCTCTATAGGTGTTTCCGATGGTACTTGTTGAATTGGCATAGATCGAGATTAGGATTGGTCACTCTGATTGTCGGAGAGGTATCTCTGGGCCCTCTCGGTAATGCACATCACTATAAGCCTTGCAAGCAATGCAACTAATGAGTTAGTTGTGGGATGATGTATTACGGAACAAGTAAAGAGACTTGCCGGTAACGACATTGAGCTAGGTATTGAGATACCAACGATCGAATCTTGGGCAAGTAACATACCGATGACAAAGGGAACAACGTATGTTGTTATGCGATTTGACCGATAAAGATCTTCGTAGAATATGTAGGAACCAATATGAGCATCATGGTTCCGCTATTGGTTATTGACCAGAGACGTGTCTCGGTCATGTCTACATAGTTCTCGAACATGTAGGGTCCGCATGCTTAATGTTCGGTGACGATCGGTATTATGAGTTTATGTGTTTGAAGTACCGAAGGTAGTTTGGAGTCCCGGATGAGATCGGGGACATGACAAGGAGTCTTGAAATGGTTGAGACATAAAGATCGATATATTGGATGACTATATTCAGACATCGGAAGTGTTCCGGGTAGTTTCGGACAAAACCAGAGTGCCGAAGGGTTACCGGAAACCCCCCGGGAGAAATAGTGGGCCTTAGTGGAGAGAGAGGGGGCTGGCCTAGGGCAGGCCGCGCGCCCCTCCCCCTCTGGTCCGAATTGGACTAGGAGAGGGGGGGGCGCCCCCCTTTCCTTCTCCCTCCCCCTTCCTTTCCCCCTCCTAGTAGGAGTAGGAAAGAGGGGAGTCCTACTCCTACTAGGAGGACTCCTCCTGGCGCCCCCCTTGCTCCTTTATATACGGGGGCAGGGGGCACCTTTAGACACACAAGTTGATCTGTTGATCTCTCCCAGCCGTGTGCGGTGCCCCCTCCACCATAATCCACCTCGATCATATCGTAGAGTGCTTAGGCGAAGCCCTGCGTCGGTAGCATCATCATCACCGTCATCATGCCGTCGTGCTGACGAAACTCTCCCGTGAAGCTCTGCTGGATCGGAGTTCGCGGGACGTCATCGAGCTGAACGTGTGCTGAACTCGGAGGTGCCATGCATTCGGTACTTGGATCGGTCGGATTGTGAAGATGTACGACTACATCAACCGCGTTGTGCTAACACTTCCGCTTTCGGTCTATGAGGGTACATGGACACACTCTCCACTCTCGTTGCTATGCATCACCATGATCCTATGTGTGCGTATGAAAATTTTGAAATTACTATGTTCCCCAACAATGGTATCCGAGCCAAGTTTATGCGTAGATGTTATATGCACGAGTAGAACACAAAGGAGTTGTGGGCGTGGGTATATACATATTGCTTGCCGTCACTAGTTGATTCTTGATTCAGCGGCATTGTTGGATGAAGCGGCCCAGACCGACATTATGCGTACGCTTACGCGAGACTGGTTCGACCGACGTGCTTCGCACACAGGTGGCTAGTGGGTGTCTGTTTCTCCAGCTTTTGTTGAATCGGATTCAATGAACAGGGTTCTTTCTGAAGATCAAAAAGCAATCACTATACCGCATTGTGGTTTTTAATTCGTAGGTAAGAAACGGTTCTTGCTCAGCCCGTAGCAGCCACGTAAAACTTGCAACAACAAACTAGAGGACGTCTAACTTGTTTTTGCAGGGCATGTTGTGATGTGATATGGTCAAGACATGATGAGATATAAATTGTTGTATGAGATGATCATGTTTTGTTGAAGTTATCGACAACTGGCAGAAGCCTTATGGTTGTATCGTTATTTCATAAGATGCAAGTGCCATGTAATTGCTTTACTTTATCGCTATGCGATAGCAATAGTTGCAAAAGCAATAGTTGTCGAGACAACCATGTGATGACACATTGATAGAGATCAAGATGATGGAGATCAGGGTGTCATGCCGATGACGATAGATATCATGACAGTACTTTGGAGATGGAGATCAAAGGCGCAAGATGATCATGACCATATCATGTCACATATTTTGATTGCATGTGATGTTTATCCTTTATGCATCTTATTTTTCTTAGTTCGGCGGTAGCATTATAAGATGATCTCTCACTAAATTTCAAGGTATAAGTGTTCTCCCTGAGTATGCACTGTTGCGATAGTTCGTCGTGCCGAGACACCACCTGATGATCGGGTGTGATAAGCTCTATGTTCACATACAACGGGTGCAAGCCAGTTTTGCACATGAGGAATACACGGGTTAAACTTGATGAGCCTAGCATATGCAAATATGGCCTCGGGAACACTGAGACCGAAAGGTCGAATGTGAATCATATAGTAGATATGATCAACATAGAGATGTTCACCATTGAAAACTACTCCATCTCACGTGATGATCGGACATGGTTTAGTTGATATGGATCACGTGATCATTTAGATGACTCGAGGGATGTCTATCTAAGTGGGAGTTCTTAAGTAATATGATTAATTGAACTTAAATTTATCATGAACCTAGTCCCAACAGTATTTGCATATCTATGTTGTAGATCAATAGCTCGCGTATAGCTTCCCCGTTTTATTTATGATTTGTTCCTAGAGAAAACTAAGTTGAAATATGATAGTAGCAATGGTGCGGACTAGGCCCGTGATCTGATGATTATCCTCATTGCTGCACAGAAGAATTATGTCCTTGATGCACCGCTAGGTGACAGAACTATTGCAGGAGCAGATGAAGATGTTATGAACGTTTGACAAGCTCGGTATGATGACTACTTGATAGTTTAGTGCACCATGTTTTACGGCTTAGAAGCGGGACTTCAAAAATGTTTTGAAATGGAGCATATGAGATGTTGCAAGAGTTGAAATTGGTATTTCAGACTCATGCCCGTGTCGAGAGGTATGAGACCTCTGATAGTACTTTGCCTACAAGATGGAGGAGAATAGCTCAACCAGTGAGCATGTGCTGAGATTGTCTGGGTATTACAATTGCTTGAATCAAATGGGAGTTGATCTTCCAGATAAGATAGTGATTGACAAAGTTCTCTAGTCAATTCCTGAGCTCTTTGTAATGCTAAAGGCTGCGGAGGTAGAAACGAAGAAAGAGCATCAAGTGTTGATGGTTAACAAGAGCACTAGTTTCAAGAAAAAGGGCAAAGGGAAGAAGGGGAACTTCAAGAAGAATAGCAACCAAGTTGCTACTCCCAGGAAGAAGCCCAAGTCTGGACTTAAGCCTGAAACTGAGTGCTTCTTCTGCAAAGGAATTGGTCACTAGAAGCGGAACTGCCCCAAAACATTTAGCGGATAAGAAGGATGGCAAAGAGAACACAGGAATATTTGATATACAAATTATTGATGTGTACTTTACTAGTGTTCATAGTAACCCCAAGGTATTTGATACCAGTTCAGTTGCTAAGATTAGTAACTCGAAACACGAGTTGCAAAATAAACAGAGACTAGTTAAGGGCAAGGTGACAATGTGTGTTGGAAATGATTCCAAGGTTGATAATTAAGATCTCCATCTCACACTCCTTTTACCTTCGGGGTTAGTGTTGAGCCTAAAATAAATGTTATTTGTTGTTTGCGTTGTGCATGAATATGATTGGATCATGTTTATTGCAATACGTTTATTCATTCAAGTCGGAGAATAATTGTTGTTCTGTTTACATGAATAAAACCTTCTATGGTCATACACTTAATATAAATGGTTTGTTAAATCTCGATCGTAGTAATACACATATTCATAATATTGATGTCAAAAGATGCAAAGTTGATAATGGTAGTGCAACATACTTGTGGCACTGCCGTTTAGGTCATATTGGTATAAAGCGCATGAAGAAACTCCATGCGGATGTACTTTTGGAATCACTTGATTATGAATCATTTGATGCTTGTGAACCATGCCTCATGGGCAAGATGACTAAGACTCTGTTCTCCGGAACAATGGAGCGAGCCACTGACTTATTGGCAATAATACAAACCGATGTATGCGGTCCGATGAGTGTCAAGGCTCGCGGCAGGTATCGTTATTTTCTGACCTTCACGGATAATTTGAGCAGATATGGATATATCTACTTAATGAAACACAAGTCTGAAACATTTGAAAAAGTTCAAAGAATTTCAGAGTGAAGTTGAGAATCACCGTAACAAGAAAATAAAGTTTCTACGATCTGATCGTAGAGGCGAATATTTGAGTTATGAGTTTGGCCTTCATTTAAAACAATGTGGAATAGTTTCACAAGTCACGCCACCTGGAACACCACAACGTAATGGTGTATCCGAACATCATAATCGTACTTTATTAGATATGGTACGATCTATGATGTCTCTTACCGATTTACCACTATCGTTTTGGGGTTATGCATTAGAGATAGCTGCACTCACGTTAAATAGGGCACCATCTAAATCCGTTGAGATGACACCGTATGAACTATGGTTTGGCAAGAAACCTAAAATGTTGTTTTTGAAAGTTTGGGGCTGCAATGCTTATGTGAAAAAGCTTCAACCTGATAAGCTCGAACCCAAATCGGAGAAATGCGTCTTCATAGGATACCCAAAGGAAACTGTTGGGTACACCTTCTATGACGGATCCAAAGGCAAGATATTCGTTGCTAAGAATGGATCCTTTCTAGAGAAGGAGTTTCTCTCGAAAGAAGTGAGTGGAAGGAAAGTAGGACTTGATGAGATAATTGTACCTTCTCCCGAATTGGAAATTAGTTCATCACAGAAATCAGTTCCAGTGATTCCTACACCAATTACAGAGGAAGCTAATGATGATGATCATGAAAATTCAGATCAAGTTACTACTGAATCTTGTAGGTCAACCAGAGTACGGTCCGCACCAGAGTGATAAGGTTACTAGACCATGATGAACCTATGAACTATAAGGAAGCGATGATGAGCCCAGATTCCCCGAAATGGCTTGAGGCCATGAAATCTGAGATGGGATCCATGTATGAGAACAAAGTATGAACTTTGATTGACTTTCCCGATGATCGGTGACCCATTGAGATTAAATGGATCTTCAAGAGGAATACAGACACTGATAGTAGTGTTACTATCTACAAAGCTCAAATTATCGCAAAAGGTTTTCGACAAAGTTTAAGGTGTTGACTATGATGAGAGTTTCTCACTTGTATCTATGCTTAAAGTTTGTATGAATCATGTTAGCAATTGCCGCATTTTATGATTATGAAATTTGGCAAATGGATATCAAAATTGCATTCCTTAATGGATTTCTTAAAAAAGTATTGTATATGATGCAACCAGAAGGTTTTGTCGATCCTAAAGGTCCTAACAAAGTGTTTAAGCTTCAGCGATCCATTTATGGACTGGTGCAAGCATCTCGGAGTTGGAATGTACACTTTGATAGTGTGATCATATCAAATGGTTTTATACAGACTTTTGGAGAAGCTTGTATTTACAAGAAAGTGAGTGGGAGCTCTATAACATTTCTAATATTATATGTGGATGACATATTGTTGATTGGAAATAATACAGAATTTCTGGATAGCATAAAAGTATACTTGAATAAGAATTTTTCAATGAAAGACCTCAGTGAAGATACTTACATATTGGGCATCAAGATCTATAAAGATAGATCAAGACGCTTGATAAGACTTTCGATGAGTACATACCTTGAGAAGATTTTGAAGGAGTTCAAAATGGATCAGTCAAAGAAGGAGTTCTTGTCTGAGTTATAAGGTATGAAGTTGAGTAAGAATAAAAAACCCGACCACGGCAGAAAATAGAAAGAGAATGATAGTCATTCCCTATGTCTCAGCCATAGGTTCTATAAAGTATGATATGTTGTGTACCAAACCTATTGTATACCTTGCCATGAGTTTTGCAAAGGGGTACTGTCGTGGAATTGTCACGTCAGATGTCCAAGCGGAAGGACTTAGTCATGAGGTCAACGCATCTATGTGGTAGCTTGAGAGGGGTTGAGCGGAATCGAGAAACGCAACACAAGACGAAGATTTAGACAGCTTCGGGCCCCGGGAAACATCATCCGGTAACAACCCTACATGCTGTTTGAGGCTAGATCTCATTATCATCACGAGGGAGTCGCCGTAAACTGGCTCTCCTCTAATTGTGTCTAGCCCTAGAGATTGTTGTTTTTCTTATCCCTCTTTGGGGAGCCCTGCCCCTCCTTATATAAGTTAAAGGGGCGGGTTACATGTAGAGTCCATCTCGGACTAAGACTTAAACTATTTTGACTTCCCTTCCTGGGCTTCTTAACGTCTGTCGGTTTAACGTTGTCTGCCAGTTTAACATTGTCTGCCGGTTTAACATTGTCTGCCGGGTTATGATTGACTTAACATCTGCCGGTGCTACCATCTATCTTAACTCTGCCGGTTTAACACTCGCCAGTTTACCGTCTTTCTTAGCCATCTGTCTTAAATGTCTGCCGGTTTACCACCAGCCGGTTTACAACTCCAGCCGGGT
Organism: Triticum urartu; assembly: GCF_003073215.2. Lineage (NCBI taxonomy): Eukaryota > Viridiplantae > Streptophyta > Magnoliopsida > Poales > Poaceae > Triticum > Triticum urartu. The sequence continues at coordinate 364,394,086 of NC_053028.1, forward strand.
CATACCGCGGGGTATATCCCCGACATTAGCCCCCAGTTTAATTTGGATTTATCCATGTTAAACTGATCATGAGCATCTTTAAATCCTTGTCACTTCTTTCTTCTAGAAGATCCGGGTCAATAGGCCAGCTTCACAATCAATTTGCTGACATTGGCTTGTCACGGATAAATATTGTGAAGGATAACTCCTTTGACTCAGCTCCCAATGCTTAATAAATATTGGTCTTTGAAATACTCATCTGATCTTTAGCCGATGTAGAACTTGCCGGTTTAAGAATGTAGAACTTTGCCGGTTTAAGAATGTAGAACTTTGCCGGTTTAAGACTTAAACTTGCCAGTTTATCATTGCCGGTTTACAAATATTGATGGCACCGGGTCATAACTGTAGTTAACATCCAGCTTGAAAATATACCTCTTATATGCCCATCACTTGTAGCCCCCAAGTCTTAAGAAGGTAGCATAGCGACAGCTTAAGACTTGCTTCAAATATGAATGTCACAAGCTTGAAGAAATCCCGGTTGTTCATCTCAATCACCAGTCAGAACTGAGTATTCCAT
>NC_053028.1:364695641-364797315 GCF_003073215.2 Triticum urartu
AAGCCGGATAAGCAGTGCTAGGCAATTTTCAAAAGTCTACAGCATATTTGCTTATAAGCAATAGACTTGGGGGCTGGTACAGTAAGTATGGTTAAAGAAAGCTAGCATAAGTCATACCTCAGATTTCTGCTATATCTGCTTCACCATGTCAATTTCCAGGTCACGGCTGCTATGTACTTGATTGATATAGCCGGAGACGATCTCTCCGATACTCAAATGAGTATAGTCAGTGACGTCCAGCTTGGTCTTTCGGTGTTCAACTAACTCCTCTTTAGAACACTTGGCAAGTACAGATGGCTGTGCCGGTTCAACAAACTGAGTTTTGAGGATCTCAACTTCCGGATCACTTGCTTTGGCGGGGCTAGGAGCCTCCGGGTTACCAGACTTGTTGAAGATTTGCTCAGTAGGCGGGTCAGAGGAAGATATAGGAGCATTATGAGATGGTTGAGGCGGCGGCTCGTGAGCAGGGGCATCAGGAGTAGCTGTGCCCAGCTCTGGTTCAGTCACAACCGGCTCTTGGGGCGGCTTATTCTTCTTTGCCCTTTTGCTGGGTTTTACTTGCACACTGCAGAAAAAGTAGACAGTTTAAATATGAAAAGTATGAGTAAAATAAAGGCATGAGGTACAACAAGTTTATATTACCCGGGAGCAGTTTTGAAGGCTGGCATGTTGGACTGCATAGACTCACCAGAGGAAGGTGAAATATCCTGATAATTGGAGTCCAAAAAATTGAGAGGATAACGAATGAAACCCGCCAAAAGAAAAAGAAGGTGTGAATCGGAGGTAACCTCAGTCTGGCGTTTCCTGGTCACATCAGGTAAGCCGGAGGAGAGTTCTGCGTCTTTGCTGGTTCGGGTCTGCCTCCGGCTCTCATAAATCTGTCACTTCAAAAGAAAGTCAGGATCTTGGTAAGCCAAAGGATGTGAAAATCTTACTTTCCGGGTTACTCTTCGAATTTTCTGACGCGGCTGAAGCTCGGAGTCGGAGGAGATTATAATTACCTCTTCCTCGACGGGTTGGCTGTTGCCCGTGTCTTCCTGAAAGAAGGTTAGTATCAGTAAGGTAGTGATAAAGGAGAAAGGGAAATTCAAAGGCTACCTCTTCCTCATTATCATCAGTATCATCAAGCTGAAACAGCTCAGAGGCGCTTGGCTTCCTCTTCCTTGAGGTGGTGGGCTTGGTGTTTTTCTTTTCGGCTCTCTTGGCCGCCCTGGCTTTCTTGGCTGCCTCATGATCATATTGGGTTTTCCAGAAGTTATCATTTGCCTGCAAAAGGTTATAACGAGTTATGCATAAGAATACAACCTAACAGGATAAAAAAAGATAATATTAAGCCGACGGCTGGAAACTTACTGCAGGGGCCGGGTTCTTCTGGCAAAAAGGTAGTAAGCCGAAGGCGTTACTATTCACTGTGCCCTCCTTCAACAAGGACTGAGTTGTAGCTTCCACTACGTCATCTGGTAAGTCGTCAGGGCTATGACGCTGAGGGTCATCTTTCTCGCCTGAATAATTACACATTAAGCCGGGGCGGCGGCTTAACGGAATTATTCTCCAAGCAACCTAGACTCGGACCAGGTCAATGCCATCTAAGCTGTTCCCTAAAAGAGCTTTTATCTTCTTGATTTTGGGGGTGAGTAGCAGACGTTCAGTAGCTGTCAACTTATCCGGTAGCGGGTGAGTAGGTTCAAGGCGCAATGCACGGAAGCCGAGCAACGGGTTTTCACCAGCCGGAGAAGTGTCCTGGCAGTAGAACCACATTTGGTTCCAGTCCTTTGGATGACTCGGCAGTTCAGCATAAGGGAAAAGGCAGTCTCTTCGTCGCTGAATCGAGATGCCACCAAGTTCTAGACTGGATCCGTTGGCGCGTTCATTCTGCCGGTTCAAATAGAACAACTCCCTGAACAAAAGTAGGCTGGGTTCTTCTCCAAGGTAGACCTCACAGAAAACTTGAAAGTTGCAAATATTTGACACCGAATTGGGCCCGATGTCTTGAGGTCTTAAGTCAAAGAAGTGCAAAACGTCTCTAAAGAATTTTGAACCGGGAGGAGCAAATCCCCGGCTCATGTGATCAGTGAAAATGATCACCTCCCCTTCCTTAGGTTGAGGTTTCTCTTTAGACAGGTCAGGAGCGCGATAAGACATGACATCCTTCTTGGGCAGATGGCCAGACTTTACAAACTCGGACAGTTTGCTCTCTGTAACAATGGATGGGACCCAGTTGCAGGAATCGGAGGCTTAACAGCTTTGGGTGCCATTGGGTAAATTGAAGCCTACAACAAGATAAAGGAAATTTTCCAGTTCATTATAACCCGGAGAATAAGCATTATTGGGTTATCTTAGATGGTGGCTTAAGAAGGGGCCTAATGACATACAGGTAACTATGTGATAATGATTAGCAGCTGCAGGTACTAAAGATGATTAAGGTTTTCTTAAGTCGCCATAAGCAAGCGATGCTGACAACCGGTATTATTTTAAACCGGTTACATGAATTATTTTTTGGTTAAGTATGGAACAAACAGGTTTCACAAGTTGCAATCATTGTTTTGGATCAAACAAGGTTCTGAGAAAGAAAATATTTCTAGACCTAAAAACAGTACAGAGAAGTTCATATACTCGCGGAGGGTTTCACAAGGGAAATGAGATCTGTTCTTATACAGGATAAGTACAAATATTTTCCGCAGCAGTTCTATGTTGTTTCTATAATCTAAATCAAAGCATTGGAGGTGAAACTAATGGAGATCTGTGTCGGGCGGTGATGAACACTGACAAACTCAAGACGATTTCAAAGCAGATCTGAGAAAGGGGAAAAGAGGAACTCACAGATGCGGAAGAGCTGCGGAGGGTCGCCGTCGTTTTCTGGTTGAAATCAGGGTGATGCAGCGGCCTGAGTCGGTGAAGACGAGGGGTTCGACGGTGGCGGCGGCGGAGCTTGAGCAGCAAAGGAAGAAGTGTGAGGAGGAAGACGATTGAAGGAAATGGAGAAGGCCTAGGTCGCATCTATTTATAAGAAGGGGCCAACCAAGACGGCGTGAGAAACGAGGAGACCAGAGCATCATTATCCAGCGGCCCCGACGCCTCAATTCTCGGGATGGTCAGTAAAGGCAAAGATTCGTTGGAGGATATGGCGGAATAAAATATGAATTTTATTGAAGATGACATCACAGAGATTTGACCCGGATCCAGATGATGACGTCACGGCGGGTTAGAATTTCCGCGCAAAACAGAGGACTAAGGGCTAGCTTATAAGGTTTTTAAAGATTGACATGAACCGGTTCAAATCAATCTGGGGCCTAATGTTGGGGATATAACTATTTACGTAAGCCGCCCAGGAGGGGCCGGGTTACGCAAAGAGAAGCCCATCTGAAGCCCAAGACCAAGACGTGAAGATGGCGGTTTAGTAAAGGGTCTAGTGGCCCACAGACGATTTATGGCCCATGGTGATAAACCGCCATGAGGGTGCGACTTGTATTGTAAGGTAGAAATAACTAGTCACCGAGCCGGACACTGTTTATGAGCCGGCCGGGACTCTGTAAGCCATAGGGCGTCAGCCCGTGTACATAAGGGGACGACCCGCTGGCGGCTTAGAGGGAGAAGAAACAAGAGATCGAGAACCGGGCATAGCGTATCTCGCTCCCTGGTCATCGAAACCTCAAGCAATTCCAACCCAACTAGACGTAGGCCTTCCTTCACCGTAAGGGGCTGAACTAGTATAAACCTCGCGTGTCCTTTGTCCCGATTAACCCCTTTAAGCTTCCTAGTTGCGATGGCTCCACGATCAAGTCCTTGCAAGAGGACATCTGCCGTGACAATTCCACGACAATACGGCTCCCAAACATTCTTTTCCTTTTCCTTTTTACCATTTTTTGGTCTCTTCTCTACAGGCCCCTCTCGACGGTCTGATCATCGGTCCTTTCGAAGGACGGATATACCAAGGCGGCAAGCAGCACAGACGTGTGGGGGAATCTCTAGATTTTCTTCTTGACGATCATTCTACCTGTTTTCAGGACCCATATGCAGCCCCCTGGTCTTGGCATGTTAAATAGCCCAGTTGCTTATCGCACTATTTGTACAAATACGCTTTGATGTATTAATCAAAATTATAATGAAAATAGTTTGCTGCCCAACTCATGTGGCACTGATTTTCTACTTCATTTTATTTCGCTATTCTTATCGATTGCATCCGTACACTTTGGTACGTTGTATTTCGCGAGGGTCTTTATTGCGCTCCATACTACAACAACAAGTCCGAACACTTTTACAGTATAGTTCGGCCCCCAAAGTTAGCATTATATGCATCGGCTCTGAATCATGTCTTTGGTAAATAGTTGGGTTGCCCGGCTCCTGTGCTTACTACCTTCCATTCCGCTCTATCGGCTAGGGTAGTAAAGGGAGAACTACTGCGATTGTGTCCTGGTTTATCCGGATGAGCACCTCGGTAGAGAAAGCCGAAAACTGACTGTCATGATGCAGCGTGAGCCAGCCAGCTCTTCGGAGGTTAAAATATCTTGCGATTTTTTCCGCATTATGCGACGGATCGGCCTTCACCCGATCAGGTGTCTACAGCACCCTAGTCCGGACTAACGAATACTAGGGGCTGCGCCTACATTTCCATTGTCAAACTCCAATGGCTAAGTGATGGTGATAAAGCCACATAGTTTGATTGCCTGGTTCGTTGCGCTAAACACCTCCTTCAAGGACCAAATTCTTGGATCAAGAGTGTTTAGATTCCATCCCGAACACCCCCGTACTACCTACATGGGGGCTAAAGCCGACTGTAACACCCACGATGCGGCTATATCTCCCACGTGTCGGGGCATGACTTAGAGGCATAACCGCATGGTAGGCATGTCGCAAGAGGGGTAATCTTTACACATCCCATGTACTGAATAAGAAAGGGATAAAGAGTTGGCTTAAAATTGCCACTTCACACAATACATAAATATATCATACATCATCCAGAATACAATCATGGTCCGACTAGAGAACCAAAATAAAGAAAGACCACCCCAAATGCTAGATCCCCGATCGACCCGACTGGGCTCCACTACTGATCAACAGGAAACGAAACAACACAACGAACAAGATCTTCATCGAGCTCCCACTGGAGTTGGGTTGCATCATCTGCACTAGTATCATCGGCACCTGCAACTATTTGGAAGTATCTGTAAGTCACGAGGACTCAGCAATCTCACACCCGCAAGATCAAGACTATTTAAGCTTATGGGTAGGATAAGGTAATGAGGTGGAGCTGCAGCAAGCACTAAGAATATATGGTGGCTAACATACGCAAATGAGAGTGAGAAGAGAAGCAAAGCACAATCGAGAAGCTAAAAGTGATCAAGAAGTGATCCTGAAACTACTTACGTTCAAGCATAACACAAGAACCGTGTTCACTTCTCGGACTCCGCCGAGAAGAGACCATCACGGCTACACACGCGGTTGATGCATTTTAATTAAGTTAAGTGTCAAGTTCTCTACAACCGGATATTAACAAATTCCCATCTGCCCATAACCGCGGGCACGGCTTTCGAAAGTTCAAACCCTTTAGGGGTGTCCCAACTTAGCCCATCACAAGCTGTCACGGTCAACGAAGGATATTCCTTCTCCCAGGAAGACCCGATCAGGCTTGGAATCCCGGTTACAAGACATTTCGACAATGGTAAAACAAGACCAGCAAGACCGCCCGATGCGCCGACATCCCGATAGGAGCTGCACATATCTCGTTCTCAGGGCAACACCAGATTGTCCAAACTTCCGGTAGGCCAGCCCAGAGTTGCCCCTGGTGGCCACCGGCGGCTGACAGGTTCGAACCAACACTTAGACAAGCACTGTCCCCCCCCCTCGAGGGGGGGGGGGTTAAAATAAAGATGACCCTCAGGAGCGTGACTCCCAAGGGAAAAGTAGGTAGTGGTGGGGTAAATGGTAAAACCAAGGTTGGGCCTTGCTGGAGGAGTTTTATTCAAAGCGAACTATCATGGGGTCCCCATAACACCCAACTGTGCAAGGAACGCAAAATCAAGGAACATAACACCGGTATGACGGAAACTAGGGCGGCAAGAGTGGAACAAAACACCAGGCATAAGGCCGAGCCTTCCACCCTTTACCAAGTATATAGATGCATTAATTAAATAAGAGATATTGTGATATCCCAGCAAAATCCATGTTCCAACAAGGAACAAACTTCAACTTCACCTGAAACTAGCAACGCTATAAGAGGGGCTGAGCAAAAGCGACATAGCCAAACAACGGTTTGCTAGGAAAGGTGGGTTAGAGGCTTGGCATGGCAATATGGGAGGCATGATATAGCAATTCGTAGGTATCGCGGCATAGCAATAGAGCGAGAAACTAGCAAGCAAAGATAGAAGTGATTTCGAGGGTATGGTCATCTTGCCTGAGATCCCGCAAGGAAGAAGAACGAGTCCATGAAGAAAACAAACAGATGTAGTCGAACGGATCCTCACAAACGTGACGTTATCGGAACTAACCCGAAGAGGCAACACCGGAAATAAGCAAACAAGATAGTAAACAACCATCGCATAAGCATGGCATGATGCACAACCAAGTATGATGCATGTCCAGTTTGATGATCCATGGCATGGCAAAATGCACAAACAATCCTACAAATTAAGTGGAGCTCAATATGCAACTCCGTTGCATATTGACGAAACACCACATCAATTATTTAGTTCTCTCTCGTTTATGTACCCAACAATATTAAATGTTCTTAACATGGCAAGGGGTGAAGCAAATGAAAACTACCCAACTAGGCAAGTTTAAATGAGGCCGGAACAACAAGCAACAAGTTCGGAAAATTCTCATGTGCATATTTTAGAGTTGCTACTGTTCTGCCCTAAACCATATTTTAGAGTTGTTAAGCATGCAAAGTAAAGCCACCATGTTAAACTAGGCATTTTTCTACCCCATTTACATATAAAGTTTGTTAAGTTTGGAGCTACAATTATTTAGTTATGAAATAAAGCATTTTAGCATGGCATAGGAGAAAATTTAACCAAACAGCATTTTAAACATTTCAAACATGGATGAAAGTGGCATATTATGAAACTAGATGAAATTCTTGTCATATTACGTATATAAGTTGTTTTAATTCGATGCACGGTTGTGGAGATATTAAATGCATGAAGTATGAGGGTTGTTCTGTAAAACTGCCAGACTCCTGGAAAACAAGATAAGTCGTTCTGGAGGAAAAAACATGAAACGGGCCAAAACTGGTCAACCCAACAGTGGAAGGGGGAGGCACAGCGGTGGCTCACCATGGGCTTGGCCCATGAGTTGGAGGGGAAGCAGGTCTGGGCGCTGCTGGGCCTATTGTGGATCTGGCCCACGCGCAAGGCTGCGGTCAATGGGCACGCGCTCGTCTCCTCGAAGCAGGACGACGGCGGCGGCATAGCGCGGCTCCGGCGAGGTCGAGGGCGCGGGACGGCCGGAGACAAGGTCGAGGGCGGATGGATCCGACCCCTAGGCACCGGATTCGGCCGGAGATGGACAAGGGCGACATCGAGGAAGGCCAGGGCGGCGATGATTCCCTGCGGCGACGAGCTAAGGCGAGGCGGCGGTGAACGAGGCCTCTGGCCACGCACCTGCGAGAGAGAGAGAGAGAGAGAGAGTTTAGGGAGGGAGGCCGAGGGAGGAGGAGAGGGAAACAAAGAGGCGGGGAGACAGGGCTAGCCTCAGAGGTCGCCGGCGACAAGTGACGAGGCGGCGGGGTCGCGAGGCGGCGGGGACGCGCTGGATCGGGATCTCCTCTCCCGATCTGGAGCTTGGGAAGTCGGGCGGCGTGGTGCGGGCTCCCTGGTCCCAGATCGGCCCGGGGCGGGCCGCAGATGGGCTAGCAGGGCCGCGGCGGAGTGGGGACTGCGGGGAGGTGAGGTGGCGCGCTCTCAATGGCTGCAGGGACAACACGGCTGACGTGGTGGTGGCGCTGGGTGGCGGCTGCCCACTAGCACGGTGACAAGTGGCGGCAGGGGAGTGCGCCAACGCTGAAAACGAGGATGGAGGTGGCTGGCGGCTGCGGGGAGCCCGAGGGGAAGGCTAGAAGGTAGGTAGAGGCTAGGGGATGCCCAAATTTGGAAGGGGTGTGTTTATATAGGGAAAAGGATTAGGGTTAGGGGGTTTTTGGACCCTCGGATCGCGATCTTGCGGCTCTGGACAAAGGGGAAAAACTAGGTGGGCTGCGGGTGAGTGGTAGTGGGCTGTTCATAAGGCTCGAGCTGAGAGAAGAGAAGAGAGAGAGGCCCGGCGACTGTTTCCAGGGACCGAAAACTTCCGACGATTTGACTGACTATATTGTCGCTATTGTTATCCGGTGGGGCGTCAAATGGACTCCGAATGCGATGAAACTTGGCAGGCGACCTATTGACAACATAAAAACACCGCATGCCAACTTTCAACCCATTCCGAGAACATTTTCCAGCCACTTATAAAATAATATTTCGGACGTGCCGCAGGCGCATGCGAGTGTGTCTGGGCTCAGAACGGACAACGGACAGAACTGGGGGAACCCGAACAGATGCATGTTTTGAAAACATGATGATGCAATGCACATGATTACATGACAAGATGCAACACACAATCGAAATACATGGCAACGACGGCGAATAACTGGAAGACACCTGGCGCGTCGGTCTCGGGGCGTCACACCGACGACTTGCCAAGTCTCAGATTTAATAAAAACAGCCGCACAGGAGGAAAAAATTTAAATAATAAACAAGCATTATATTACATAACGGATTTGTTTCATCATACAAGACAAGATAACATGAATGTATTCATTCGAAGATAATGTCTTTTGAACACAGACCCTCTACAATGCGGGATCCCTTGAGGATATCACCAAAATACCGCTCCGGCATGCGGTGCTTCTTGCCAGCGGGCGGTCCCTCAGTCGCGAGCTTGACGGCATCCATCTTCGCCCACTACACCTTGACACGGGCGAAGGCCATCCGCGCACCCTCGATATAGACTGACCGCTTGATGACGTCAAGCCGGGGGCAAGCATTAACAGCCGCTTCACGAGCCCGAAGTAGCTGCTGGGTATGACTTCAGCAGGCCATAACCGAATTATTAAATCCTTCAGGGCTAGTTCGGTCACCCTATGTAGTTCGACCAGCTGTTTTAGATGATCGCTAAAGGGCACCGGATGTTCTGGCGCAAGGTATTGTGACCAGAACAGCTTCTCCGTCGAGCTCCCCTCTTCGTCTCGGAAGAACTCCGCTGCATCGGCAACACTGCGCGGTAAATCCGCAAATGCTCCTGGAGAACTCCAAATCCGGGTTAGTAAGAGATACCTCTTCTTCACATATTTGCTCTACATAATGAAGGCCTTACCCATCGCGATTTTTCTGGCCTCTTGGATTTCCTGGAGGGCGCCCTGGGCTTCAATCCGGGCATCATGTGCGCTTTGGCGGGCCTTGGCAAGTTCGAACTCTTGATCCGCAATATTGCACTCCAAGGACTCGCATTTCTACACGGCATCCTGGAGCTCCTGCTGGACCTCACCAACCCTGGCCTCATGTTTCTCACGAGCGGCTTGTTCCTTTGCCGCTCTCTCCTGGGCTTCGGCCAGCGCCTTCTTGAGGGCCTCCACCTCGGTTGCCGCTCCTACAAAATATCATGGCACTATGGTCAACACAAATCATTCATCCTTTTTGGATTTACAAAAGGTCATTGCATACCTTGCTTGTCTTCTAGCAGCTTTTTTACACTGCCGAGCTCTTCCTCGGCCCGCTCTAGACTTTGGTTTAGTCCGGAGACTTCGGCAGAATGAGAGGTCGCAGCCAGCAAAAACGCGTGCTTATTCACATAAGACATATTTGGTTAGTATCGTGTGAAAATTACTTGATCCTCTGTCCGGCTTTTCTTTCCGAACACCGGACAGAGTCTCAGGGGCTACTGTATATACTATGACATTCTTTTTATACAATTGCGTCGCTTACCTCAAAGCCTATTAGGAGGCTGGTGCAGGCTTCGGTCAGTCCACTCTTAACGGACTGAACCCTCTCAATCACCGTACCCATAAGGATACGGTGTTCCTCAACAATGGAAGCACTTTGCAGCGCTTCCAGTAGAGTATCCGATGCCTCTGGATGGGCATAGGTCACCAGTGGAATTGGTGCACCTCCTTCTTTTGAAGGAGGCTGCTTGCCGGATTTCGGAGCCGTATAGGTCTCCGGGATCGTATTCGGTTGGGGGCCGGATTGGATACAGCCCCCATCGCCAGTCTCCATGGGGATTTGCTCCCCCATGTGTCCGACGGCCGAGGGTTCATCCTCTGGCGCCACCCTGATGGCCTCCTGCATCTCTCCCTGGCCTGGGCAGGTCCTTCAGGACAACACCTCAGCGTCATCCATGGCCTTGGGAGAAGAAGCCGCCAGAAGGGACCTGCTGTCCATTACCTTCGGATCCAGCAAATTCTCCGAAGATGAGGATCACTGGAGGTCGGAACGAGCCGGACTGCAGCGCATAATTCAACATGTTAAAATCATGAAGTAAAGGAGCTGGATATTTGTGTGCGTCTTCGAGTACTTATGATTCGGACAGGGGCTTATCCTTGGGGCGCTACTCGGAGCTGCTATCAATGTCCCACGCGGAGTTGTCCGCGGCGGAGGCCTTCCCCTTCTTGGACGCATCATCCTCCAGATGAGTGGAGGCCACCATTTTCTTCCCTCCCCCTCTGAGGGAGAATCACTTTCCTCCTCCACGTCGTCATTGGTGTGGGAGGAGTGGGTCTCGGTGTCTTTGGACGTCACGTCCGAAGTGCCCTTACGGCGGATACCACTCCTGGTCTCCTTGGCCTTCTTCTTGGCCTTCTTCTCCGGCGCTTGGTAGGGTGCCGGAACCAGCATCTTCGTCAGAAGAGGGATTGCTGGGTCTTCGGGCAGCGGAGCCGGACACTGGATCCGCTCCGCCTTCTTTGTCCAGCCCTGAAAAAATGAATGGGCAAGCTTAGACGTCTTCCTTGAATATGCAAGTAAAGGATACACCTTGAAATATAGAAAACCTACCGCACTAGCCGGATGGGCCAGGTCATGCCCACGGTCCTCGGTCGTCGACGGCCACGTCTTGTTGGCCTTGAAGAGCACCTTCCATATGTCTTCGTGCGTAGTGCCGAAGAACTGCTGCAAGGTCTAGTGCTTGGCCGGATCGAACTCCCACAGATGGCAAGTCCGGCTTTGGCACAGAAGGATCCGGCGAGCAAGCACCACCTGGATCACATTGACAAGCTTGACGTTCTTGTCCACCATGCTCCTGATGCGCGTCTGAAGCACCATCAGCTCGTCCGATGAAGACCAGTCCAGGCCCTTCTCTAGCCAGGAGGTGAGCCGCTTCGGGGCGCCGGACTGGAATTCAGGAGCCGCGGCCCAGGTGGCTTCGCGAGGCTCTGTGGCATAGAACCACTGCCGTTGCCACCCTTTGACGGTCTCCACGAAGGTACCTTTGGGCCATGTGACATTGGGCAGCTTGCTCACCATGGCGCCTCCGCACTCTGCGTGTTGACCGCCCACCACCTTTGGCTTCACATTGAAGATCTTGAACCACAATCTAAAGTGGGGTGGGATGCGGAGGAAGGCCTCACACACGACAATGAATACCGAGATGTTGAGGAAGGAATTGGGGGCTAGATCGTGGAAATCCAGCCCGTAGTAGAACATGAGTCCGCGGACAAATGGGTGGAGAGGGAATCCCAATCCACAGATGAAGTGGGGGATGAATACCACCCTCTCATGGGGCTCTGGGGTGGGGATGAGCTGCCCCGTTGCTAGAAGCCGGTGGGCGATTTCTTTGGCTTAGTACCCGGCCTCCCGGAGCTTGGTGATGTCCTTCTCCTTGACGGAGGAAACCATCCACTTGCCTTGTGCTCCAGATCCGAACATGGCTGGAGTGCTTTTTTGAGGTGGAAAGGATGGAAGCTTGGGCGCTGGAGCTCGAGAATGGTGGGCAGAGAGAAGGAAGGCGTGGGTGAAAGAGGTGAATCATTATCCCTTTATAAAGGCAGTGAATATCAAGTGCCTCCCCACTCGGCTTAAACTCGCCTATTCCCCAAGGGTCGTGCAGGTGGCGCGGTTGGATTACCCATGCCCGTATTGATGAGAATCCCACAATAAGGGGATATCATCTCTACTTTGACAAGACGTGCCAATAAAACCACATCTTGAAACATGAAGCGGGAGGCTAAAGAAAAAACGGTTCGAAGTAATCACCAGGCTGTGACGTGATGTCACGCTACAAAAGTTGTCAGTGGATTGGACTCGTAAAATATTATACTCTCCGCGTGTGTGTGCGGTACTCGCTTTGCAGAGCCGAACACATTTTCTGTATTCGAAGGCTGTTTTGGAGTATTCGAAGGAGGAACCCGCCCTGCAATGCTGAAGACAATCCACGTGCCGGACACATCGTCATTGAAGACTGGTTCAGGGGCTATTGAAGGAGTCCTGGATTAAGGGGTCCTCGAGCGTCCGGCCTGTGTGACATGTGCCGGACTAATGAGCTATGAAAATACAAGACAGAAGACTCTCTCCCGTGTCTGGATGGGACTCTCCTTGGTGTGGATGGCAAGCCTGGTGTTCGGATATGAAGATTCCTTTCTCTGTAACCGACTTTGTACAACCATAGTCCCCTCCAGTGTCTATATAAACCGGAGTGTTTAGTCCGTAGAGGCAATCACAATCATACATGCTAGACTTCTAGGGTTTTATCCATTACAATCTCGTGGTAGATCAACTCTTGTAATCCTCATACTCATCAATATCAATCAAGCAGGACGTAGGGTATTACCTCCATCAAGCGGGCCTGAACCTGGGTAAAACATCGTGTCCCCTGCCTCCTGTTACCATCAACCTTAGACGCACAGTTTGGGACCCCCTACCCGAGACCCGCCAGTTTTGACACCGACACTACGCACATCCTCTTAGGGGGATAGATTGGTAAGAAAAGACCATCGCTCGACCTCGACCGCCACTCATAAGGTAGACAATCAAAGAAATACCTCATGCTTCCAATTTGTTACACAACGGTTACCATACGTGCATGCTATGTGACTTGCAAACCTCAACACAAGTATTTCACAAGTTCACAATTAATTTACTAGTGTAAGTGCATCTAGTGCCACCCCTAGTTGGTTTTGGAGTATTGACGACAAACCTGGTTGAGGGAATATTGTGTTTGTGAGAATTGCAGGATAACACAGGTAGTAGTCCCTCATTGATTCGGTTTACCTACCAGAGATGACCCCTAAAAATGTGTGAAGACATTGAAGACAATGGTGGTCTGTGAAGAGTTTCACATTGAAGACTATGACATGAGAAGACATCATATGAAGACTATGGATTGCGAAGACATAGTTGTTTTGTAGTTTCCTTTTCTTCTTTGTTGAGTCATAGGAACCACCATACTGTTAAGTGGGGTCCAAGTGAACAAAGTCAGAGTGACTGAAGTGATGCTCAACCAAATCCTATGTCTTCGAGCAAAGACAATGAGAGCAAATCTTATCCAGAGCTGGATAAGTCAGCTTTACTTGTAGCCTAAGTCAAGCTGCCGCGTGTGTTTGAAATCTGACCGTTAGACATGTGTCAGTTCCTTAGTGACCCAGGGTCATTTCGGACAAATCAGGTCGGGTTGCCTCGTGGCTATAAATAGCCCTCCCCCTACACCATAAATTTGTGGCTGCTCAGAGTTAGTGCACGACTTTTGTCGTTTGAGAGCAATCCACCTCGAAGCCTTTGAGAGAGAAATCCTTGCGAGGACAAAGCCCTAAACACCCAGAGCCAAAGAGTGTTAGGCATCACTGAAGTCTTTCTGTCTGCGTGATCTAAAGACTTATTACACTTGGGGATTGTGAATCCTGCAGCCGGTTAGGCATCGCGTTCTGAGCATCCAAGAGTCATTGTGGATCGCCGGTGAACGAAGTCTGTGAAGGTTTGGAAGTCTACCTTGAAGACTTACCAGAGTGATTGGGCAACGACTGTGTGTCCTTAGCTCAAGGGGAATAAGGTGAAGACGCTGTCTTATGAGTTGAATCTCAGCCTCCCTAACCAGACATACAGTTGTCACAACAGCTAGAACTGGTCCAACAAATACCTGTCCTCACCAAGCAACTGGTTCTATCCTTACCCCTCTCTTTACTTACAGTTTGTCTTCGTGAAGTCATTGTCTGCTTGCATGATCTGATTGACTTCACTGAGTGAAGACTGTTGTTGATTGGCTTCATACTATCTTCCATCTTGATCCATACTACCTAGCTGCTGATAGTCTTCGTACTTTCACTTCATTGCTTACTTGACTATGGCTTGTCTAGTGCAGTCTACCTTCCACTGCATGTTAATAGGTTCATTTGTATTGTTTGTCTTCAAAACCCCCATGTATTGAAGACTTTCATAAAAATCGCCTATTCACCCCCCTCTAGTCGATAACTAGCACTTTCAACTAGCATGACTCTAATATCACCATCCTCATGTCTCAAAACAATCATCAAGCATCAAACTTCTCATAGTATTCAACACACTCTATATGAAAGTTTTTATTATACCAATCTTGGATGCCCATCATATTAGGACTAGTTTTATAGCCAAAGCAAATTACCATGCTGTTCTAAAAGACTATCAAAATAATATAAGTGAATCATGAGAGATCAATAATTTCTATAAAATAAAACCACCACTGTGCTCTAAAAAGATATAAGTGAAGCACTAGAGCAAAATTGTATAGCTCAAAAGATATAAGTGAAGCACATGGAGTATTCTAATAAATTGCGATTCATGCGTGTCTCTCCCAAATGGTGTGTACAACAAGGATGATTGTGGTAAACTAAAAAGCAAAGACTCAAATCATACAAGATGCTCCAAGAAAAACACATATCATGTGGTGAATAAAAATATAGCCTCAAGTAAAGTTACCGATAGACGAAGACAAAAGAGGGGATGCCTTCCGGGGCATCCCCAAGCTTAGGCTTTTGGTTGTCCTTGAATTTTACCTTGGGGTGCCTTGGGCATCCCCAAGCTGAGGCTCTTGCCACTCCTTATTCCAAAATCCATCAAATCTTTACCCAAAAACTTGAAAACTTCACAACACAAAACTTCAGCAGAAAATCTCATGAGCTCCGTTAGTATAAGAAAATAAACCACCAATTTAAGGTACTGTAATGAACTCATTCTTTATTTATATTGGTGTTAAGCCTACTGTATTCCAACTTCTCTATGGTTCATACCCCCCGATACTACTCATAGATTCAACAAAATAAGTAAACAACAAACGAAAAACAGAATCTGTCAAAACAGAACAGTCTGTAGCAATATGGAGGTTTGAATACTTCTGTAACTCCAAAAATTCTGAAAAATTAGGGCGACCAGGACAATTTGTATGTTGATCTACCGCAGTTGGAATTGGTATTTTATTGCCCTCTGGTAAAAAAATGAAAATTATTTTCGTGAGCGCATACTTTCTGTTTTTATCAGCAAGATCAAACAATAATCACCCAAGAAGATCCTAAAGGCTTTACTTGGCACAAACACTAATTAAAACATAAAAAACACAATCATAACAGAGGCTAGATAAATTATTTATTACTAAACAAGAACAAAAAGTAAAGAACAAATATAAAATTGGGTTGCTTCCCAACAAGCGCTATAGTTTCAATTGAACACTTATAGCCCTTAGGAGGTTCTTTGTTTTTTCTAATGATTAAACTCCTAGGTAGGAAATCAAGAAATTCATTTGTAGCAAAAGGTTCCTTAATGATATCGAAAAAGTTGGGGTGAACACTTATTGATTTGAGGTCTTCATTTTTCTTACTAGAAGATTCACCCTTATTTTTAGGAACATAGATAAACTTGGCAACTTTGGTAGGAGGAGGATTTGAGGTGTTTTTAATGGTAGAGAAAGCGGACCCCAAGTTGGTAATAATATCTTCGAGTTTATCAATTCTAGTGGAATCTTGATCTATCTTCTCATTAACTATGGGTTCCTTTTCCTTAAGATTTTTCAGAATAACTCCTACCTTAGATCCATATTGAGTAATTTGGTTGTGGCTCTTTTTATCCAAATTTTTTATTAACTCTACAGTGGCAATTTTATTTTCAATAATATCAAGCCTTTGCATCACATGTTCCAAAGTTAAAATAGTTCCATTGACCAAAAGAGGTGGTGGGCCTAACAAATCTATCATAGCATTATAAGAATAAAAAGTATGGATTCCCAAGAAATTCCCTACAGTAATGGTGTCAAGAACATATCTATACCAAGGAGTGATGCCTATGTAAAAATTGCGAAGAAGAACGGAAGTAGATTGCTTTCTAGTAGATCTATTCTGAGCATTGCAAATTCTATACCAATCATATTTTAGGTTTTCTCCCTCCCTTTGTTTAAAATTAAGAACTTCATTACCGGGAGTATTAACAATGATAGGAGAACTAGCCATGGAGGCAAAACAAACGATCTAACACACGGACGCACAAGAGGCAAGTGAAAAGAGACGAACGGAAGAGGGGCGAAGAAAAGGCAAAGGTTTTTGAAAATCGTTTTAGAAGTGGGGGAGAGGAAAACGGGAGGCGAGTGGCAAATAATGTAATGCGAGGGAGAAGAGTTTATGATGGGTACTTGGTATGTCTTGACTTGGCGTAAATCTCCCTGGCAACGGTGCCAGAAATCCTTCTTGCTACCTCTTGAGCATGCGTTGGTTTTCCCTTGAAGAGGAAAGGGTGATGTAGCAAAGTAGCGTAAGTATTTCCCTCAGTTTTTGAGAACTAAGGTATCAATCCAGTAGGAGACACCACACAAGTCACCTAGTACTTGCACAAACAATCAAGAACCTTGCAACCAATTCGATAAAGGGGTTGTCAATCCCTTCACGGTCACTCGCAAAAGTGAGATCTGATAAAGATAATAAAGTAAATATTTTTGGTATTTTTGTTGTATAGATTGGAAAGTAAAGATTGCAAAATAGTAAACGAGATGCGATGTAAATAAAAGAGATGCAATATAATAATAAAGAGACCTGGGGCCATGGGTTTCACTAGTGGCTTCTCTCAAGATAGCATGTATTACGGTGGGTGAACAAATTACTGCCGAGCAATTGATAGAAAAGCGCATAGTTATGAAGATATCTAAGGCAATGATCATGAATATAGGCATCACATCCGTGTCAAGTAGACCGAAACGATTCTGCATCTACTATTATTACTCAACACATCGACCGCTATCCAACATGCATCTAGAGTATTAAGTTCATAAGAACAACTCTAGCAGACCCCGCATCCCGCCCCGGCCCGCAAAATAACCGCCAAATTGTGGGTCGGGGCCGGAAAATCCGCACGATCAGACCCGGCATCCTGCCCCGGCCCGCAAATATTTTTGCGGGGCGCATCAAATGTTCTCCCCCAACCTCTATCTTCATGGGCTGGGAGGCCGACCCGAGCTCAACCCCTATCCCGCGCGATATTTGGCAGGAGGAACATTTCCGCGTGACGCTTCCCGCTTCCCACACCCTCTGCCACCATTTGCCCCCTCCGCAAGCTCCGGTTCCTCCTCCCCGGCCGTCCCTCGTCGCCATGGACGACCCAATGCTGTCCCCCGTCACCGTCGAGGTCGTGCATGCTCCTTCCCCTCGGGTGGATCTCATCACCGGCCATGTTGGCCCCGCTGCCGATGCCCAAGCACAAGCCGCTCCTGCCCGCAAGCGGTAGGGCAACGTGGTCGTGCAGGGCGGGAATCCGGCTTCCCCCGCCGTGATGGCCCGCGCTCCGGGCGCCAACACGGCAGCGCGATACCGGCCGACGGTGGAGAAGGTCAGCAAGGCCGCGGGCGTAAAGCGGAGGAAGGTTCCGGCTTCAAAGAAGCCACCTTCTTCAACCTCTCACTCCATCCCCCCAGAAGAAGGTGCTCCGGCAATGCCGTTCAACGGTGCCGCTCCCCCCGCGAGCGAGGTGTTCAATGAAATGGCCGGAAGGTATGCGTCTTTGGTCTTGGCGATTCCCTTTCATTTTTCGCATTATTCTCGATAGCTCATGACTTGTTATCGTTCGCTATAGCGGTGGTTCGAACAATGCAACAACCGAGTTCATGAACTTGTTGGACACGAACACGGTTGCCATTGATCAAGCCCCTTTCGAACCATTCGAGTACAATGAAACGGAGGGTGGCGTGGATGATCATGGTTGTGCGGACGAATTGGAGGAGATTGAAGCGGAAGCGTTTGAGCAATCGCAAGCAAAAACTGGGAAAAGCGTAAGATCGAAGAACTACACGATCTTGGAAGATCAAGCTTTGATTCAAGCATGGAGTGCGGTGTCTCTTGATGCATGCACGGGTACTTCTCAAAGTTCCAAAAGATATTGGCAAAGGATCGAAGATCAATACTTCCGCATTATGGAAAAGCATCCCAATAGGACTCCACGCACATTTCGGTTGCTTCAAGGGCATTGGGAGAATATCAAGCCTATGTGCAGCTGTTGGTCAGCTTGCTTGGAGCAAGTATGCAATGCACCTCCAAGTGGCACCGTGGAGTCCGACTATGTGAGTTTTTTTGCCTTTGTTCAAATTGTGCATCATCATGTTGCATCATGGTAAATGATTCGATCACTTTGTTCACATTGTGTAGGACAAGATTGCTCAACATAGATACAAGGACATGGAAGCTTCGGAAGGCAAAAATTTCAAACTAGAGCATTGTTGGGAGTTGCTCCAAAAGTGCGAGAAGTGGAAGTTGATCAAGAGAGAGCAAGAAGCATCCAGCTTGAGGGAGAAGATTGATGCCATGGTGCAATCCAACGAGTCGATGTTGTTGAAGACGTTGGAGATCAAGAAAGAGTTGGCCGAGAAGAAGGCGAAGGAGAAGCAAGAAAAGTGGCAATTTCTCAAAGAAGAGGGGCTGCGCAAAGCTGTGATCAAGGAGAGAAGAGCATGCTCCGCTGAAAACAAATCCATGTCCATGTTGCTCGCCTAAGAGAACAAGATCATGTCAATGAACCGCAATGACATGGACAACCTCACCAAAACATGACATGATGTGGCAAGGAGAGAAATCTTAAAGAGAAGAATGGTGGCGTCGGCCGGCCCGTGTTACCGTTCCGGTGATGTTTTCTCTGCTCCATATGGTGGCAATGTGGATGATTTTGGTGCGGGAGTTGGAACAAGCGCCGGAGGTGGATTCGGTGGCGCTGATGTACTTCAAGATGGAGTCGATGGCGCGGAGTGAAGATCAATTAAGATGATGCCGGACATGGGAGCACACCTTTTGCAGGGCCCTCTTTTGCGTTAGCCGTAATGAACTTGGCTTCTATTTGCACATAAAACTGTTTATGTCGTTTGAATTTGAACTTGTTTGTGAAATCCTATGTCACATGCGAGATTTGCAGTTTATCTGTTTGCGTGTCGTCGCGGTGGTACCCGAGCAGATCCCGGAGAAGCCGACCCGTAAAAAGGCATATTCCGCGAATATACTTTTTTACGGATCCGTTTGGGGGGTCTACATCTGTGCCAGCCCGCGCCGGCCCGCAAAAGCGGTTTTGCGCGAACTACAAACGCGTTTTGCGGGCTGGCGGGATGCGGGGTCTGCTAGAGTTTCTCTAAGAACAGAGTAACACATTAAGCAAGATGACATGCTGTAGAGGGATAAACTCAAGCAATATGATATAAACCCCATCTTTTTATCCTCGATGGCAACAATACAATATGTGCCTTGCTGCCCCTACTGTCACTGGGAAAGGACACCACAAGATTGAACCCAAAGCTAAGCACTTCTCCCATTGCAAGAAAGATCAATCTAGTAGGCCAAACTAAACTGATAATTTGAAGAGACATGCAAAGACATCAAATCATGCATATAAGAATTCAGAGAAGAACCAAATAATATTCATAGATAATCAAGTTCATAAATCCACAATTCATCGGATCTTGGCAAACACACCGCAAAAGAGTATTATATCGAATAGATCTCCAAGAACATCGAGGAGAACTTTGTATTGCAGATCCAAGAGAGAGAAGAAGCCATCTAGCTAATAACTATGGACCCAAAGGTCTGCGGTAAACTACTCACGCTTCATCGAAGAGGCTATGGTGTTGATGTAGAAGCCCTCCGTGATCGATTCCCCCTCCGGCAGATCGCCGGAAAAGGCCCCAAGATGGGATCTCATGGGTACAGAAGGTTGAGGTGGTGGAAAAGTGGTTTCGTGGCTCCCCCTGATCGCTCTAGGGTATAAGAGTATATATAGGCGAAAGAAGTACGTCGGTGGAGCTACATGGGGCCCACGAGGGTGGGGGCGCGCCTACCCCCTGGGTGCACCCTCCTGCCTTGTGGCTGCCTCACAGAATTCCCGACTTCCACTCCAAGTCTCCTGGTTTGCTTTCGGTCCAAGAAAGATTATCGCCAAGGTTTCATTCCGTTTGGATTCCGTTTGGTATTCCTTTTCTACGAAACTCTAAAATAGACAAAAAAACACAAACTGGCATTGGGCCTCCGGTTAATAGGTTAGTCCCAAAAATAATATAAAATAGCATATTAAAGCCCATTAAACATCCAAAACAGATAATGTAATAGCATGGAACAATAAAAAATTATAGATACATTGGAGACATATCATAGACCTCGAGATCGATGATGCCCCCGTGATCGACTATGTCACCGATGACCGTTCCTTTGCAGCAGAGCTTCCAGGTAAGCAAACCCCCCTTGAGCAATCCGATATCGCCCATTCCGTTCTATGTTATGCTTGCATTAGAATCTGCTTATACTACTGTTATCCTTTTTCTGATGCGTAGCCTTTTTGTTGTAACCTGCTATTGTTACCTACCAGCTTATCCTAAATGTTTTAGTATAGGCTGGGTAGAGAACCATCAGAGACCCCCACTTTGTCCTGACTGCCCCGCAGGATTACCAGAAGACCCGATCAATGGGATCGAAGACCAGGCCCCGACACCACACATCACTTTCCCCTTAGTTTCTCGACACTACTGGGTTACTATCGAGTGCCGAGGGTGATACCTCATCAGCACTTCTTGTGTTAACCTTGTAGGTTAGTTCATCGGTTATGGTCATCGAGGGTGATTCCTCCTTCTCCACTCCTGATAACGACACTGTCGTGCAACTCCTCAAGAGTAGACCTCGAGGGTGATTCCTCCTTCGTTCACTTTGACGATAACATCAGGCGGAATTCCATCGAGGGTGATTCCTTAGGGTTCCCGTTGGTGTTAGACACACGGTTACTGTAACGCCCACAATGCGGCTATATCTCCCACGTGTCGAAGCACGACTTAGAGGCATAACCGCATTGTAAGCAATGTCGCAAGAGGGGTAATCTTTAAACATCCCATGTACTGAATAAGGAAAGAGATACATAGTTGGCTTACAATCGCCATGTCACACAATGCATAAGTATAACATTACAATCATCCAGATACAATCAAGGTCCGACTACGGAACCAAAATAAAGACAACCCCAAATGCATAATGTCCCCGATCAACCCAACTGGGCTGCACTACCGATCGTCCGGAAAGGAAACATAGTATCATCCTGAGTCCTCATCGAACTCCCACTTGAGCTCAGTCGTATCTCCTGGAATGGTATCATCGGTCCCTGCATCTGGTTTGGAAGTAATCTGTGAGTCACGGGGACTCAGCAATCTCACACCCTCGTGATCAAGACTATTTAAGCTTATAGGTAGGTAAAAGGTATGAGGTGGAGCTGCAGCAAGCACTAGCATATATGGTGGCTAACATACGCAAATGAGAGCGAGAAGAGAAGGCAAAGGCACGATCGATAAACTATGATCAAGAAGTGATGCTAGAACAACCTACGTTCAAGCATAACACGAGACCGTGTTATCTTCCCGGACTCCGCCAAAAAGAGACCATTACAGCTACACACACTGTTGATTCATTTTAATTAAGTTAAGTTTCAGGTTATCTACAACCGGACATTAAAAAATCCCCATCTTCCCATAACCGTGGGCACGGCTTTCGAAAGATCAAATCCCTGCAGGGGTGTCCCAATTTAGCCCATCACAAGCTCTCATGGTCAACGAAGGATATTCCTTCTCCCAAGACAATCCGATCAGACTTGGAATCCCGGTTACAAGACATCTCGACAATGGTAAAACTAAACCAGCAAAGCCGCCCGAATGTGCCGACAAATCCCGATAGGAGCTGCACATATCTCGTTCTCAGGGCACACCG
Source organism: Triticum urartu (assembly GCF_003073215.2). Taxonomy (NCBI): domain Eukaryota; kingdom Viridiplantae; phylum Streptophyta; class Magnoliopsida; order Poales; family Poaceae; genus Triticum; species Triticum urartu. The sequence goes on from NC_053028.1 coordinate 364,717,822, forward strand.
GATGAGCCAGACGTCGGGTTGGCATAGACCCTGGTTGCCCAGGGGGCGCCGGACATCGCTCAGGTTGGACCAACACTTAGAAAAGCACTGGCCCCGAGGGGTTAAAATAAAGATGACCCTTGAGTCCGTGAAACCCAAGGAAAAAAGGCTAGGTGTCAAATGGTAAAACCAAGGTTGGGCCTTGCTGGAGGAGTTTTATTCAAGATGAACTGTCAAGGGGTTCCCATTATAACCCAACCGTGTAAGGAACACAAAATCAAGGAACATAACACCGGTATGACGGAAACTAGGGTGGCAAGAGTGGAACAAAACACCAGGCATAAGGCCGAGCATTCCACCCTTTACCAAGTGTATAGACGCATTAAAGTATACAAGATATAATTATGATATCCCAACAATAAACATGTTCCAACAAGGAACAAACTCCAATCTTCACCTGCAACTAGCAACGCTATAAGAGGGGCTGAGCAAAGCGGTAACATAGCCAAACAACAGTTTGTTAGGACAAGGTGGGTTAGAGGTTTGACATGGCAATATGGGGGGCATGATAAGCAAGTGGTAGGTATCGTAGCATAGGCATAGCAATAGAGCAAGCATCTAGCAAGCAAAGATAGAAGTGATTTCGAGGGTATGGTCATCTTACCTGCAAAGTTCTCCGAGTTGACGTTAGCTTGATCCTCGTAAGCGTACTCAAAGGGCTCCTCGATCACGTACTCATCTCCCGGCTCTACCCAAAGTAAGAACACAAGCAAAGGGAGACACAATCAACCACGGTGCAACACGCAAGCAACATGATGCAAAACATGGCATGATATGCGGGACGTGATATGCAATGCATATGCATGCTTCGGAAAGGAAAGATTGACCCTGGCCTCTACTTGGAAAACCAAGAGTGCCGCTGGAAAGATGAGTTGATTTCGGTCAAAATTGATATAAAGATCACCGGAATTGGATGCACGGATTGCAAATGGCAAGCGAAACAATAATGGCGCAAAGCTGTGATTAACAGCACGAGGCCATCTAACTGCATCAAGAACAACAAGATACTGCACTCTAACATAGCAACAAAGCACATGGCAGTGATCCACTCACGATGCTTGACAAAAGATGAACACTGAGCTATGGCTAATTCACACAATAGCAGGCTCAAACAAGCATGGCAAAAGAGCAAAAGATAACAGGTTACAGACTTAGTGTGTTGATCAGCCGAGGGCGGTCATGACCTGATGGTGTGTCCGGCCGGAGTTGATCGAGCGTGTTGGGTAAGTTGGTGCACCCCTACAGGGAAGAAAACATCTATCGATAGCCTATCCTATGGTAACGGACACTCGAAGTTGTATCCTGATCGATACAAGTAGAACTGGATACTTGAGATGAGAAATGGATAGTATGGCTCTGGGATTGCTTTCTCGCAGGGAGTCGAGGAAGGATCTCTGGGCGAGGTTGATGACACTACTACTACTTTACTTTATGCTAGTCTGCACTCTTCTAATGTTGCAAGACCGCTGAAGATGCTGAAGATGATAGTCTTCGATAGGACTAGGCTCTCCCTTCTATTCTGGCATTTCTGCAGCCCAATCCACATATACAACCTTCCTTTGATAATGTTGCATATGTAGTGTAGATCCTTGCTTGCTGAGTACTTCGGATGAGTACTCACGTTTGCTTTGCCTTCTTTTTCCCCCATATCCATTTGATGTAGCCAGATGACGGAGCCCCTGAGACCACTGCCCCCGCCGACGATGACTACTACTACTACCCCGAGGGTGCCTACTACTACGTGATGGACGCTGGCGACCAGGAGTAGTTAGGAGGCTCCCAGGGAGGAGGCCTTGCCTTTTCGATCGATGTTGCTTTTGTGTTATCCTTCTTAAGGCAAACTTGTTTAACTCATGTCTATACTTAGATAATGTTGCTTCCACTGACTTGTTTCTATTCGAGCTTATGTATTCGAGCCCTCGAGGCCCCTGGCTTGTAATATAAAGCTTGTATTATTTTAATTTGTGTCTAGAGTTGTGTTGTGATATCTTCCCGTGAGCCCCTGATCTTGTCGGTGTCAAAACCGGCGGATCTCGGGTAGGGGGTCCCGAACTGTGCGTCAAGGCCGGATGGTAACAGGAGACAAGGGACAAGATGTTTTTTACCCAGGTTCGGGCCCTCTCGATGGAGGTAATACCCTACTCCTGCTTGATTAATATTGATGATATGGGTAGTACAAGAGTAGATCTACCACGAGATCAAGGAGGCTAAACCCTAGAAGCTAGCCTATGGTATGATTGTTGTGTATGGAGTTGATTGCCTACGGACTACAACCCTCCGGTTTATATAGACACCGGATAGGGTTAGGGTTACATAAAGTCGGTTACAACGGTAGGAGATCTTGAATATCCGCATCGCCAAGCTTGCCTTCCACGCCAAGGAAAGTCCCATCCGGACACGGGACGAAGTCTTCAATCTTGTATCTTCATAGTCCAGGAGTCCGGCTGAAGGTATAGTCCGGCTACCCGAACACCCCCTAATCCAGGACTCCCTCAGTAGCCCCTGAACCAGGCTTCAATGACGACGAGTCCGGCGCGCAGATTGTCTTCGACATTGCAAGGTGGGTTCCTCCTCCAAGTCCTTCGTAGAAGATTGTAAACACCAAGAGTAGTGTCCGGCTCTGCAAAATAAGTTTCCACATATTGCCATAGAGAGAATAATATTGACACAAATCAAATCTGCCGACGTATTCCGCAGTGCTTCATCACACTACGGCCAAGTCCTTTACTCGAATCGTTTTTACTTTTCCACCTCAGCATGTTTTGCGAGGCGGTTTCCTTGGCACGTCTTGTCAAAGCAGAGATCATGCACCCCTTTACGGGATTCTCATCAATACGGACGTGGGTAACCCAACCGCGCCATTTATCACGGCGCTTGGGAGGCAAGTGAGTTTTACTAGGCTGGTGGGGACGCACAACCGCATCCGCCCATATAAGGGGATAAGGATCCACCCTTTTACCTACGCCTTCTTCCTCTTTTGCCTATCCATCTCCTGTGCACTCGAGCTCCAGCGCCCAAGCCCGCACTTCCCACCTCAACCTTCTCCAGCAATGTCCGGAGCGGGAGGCAAGTGGATGGTCTCCTCCGTCACGGAGGGCCATGTCAAAAAGCTAAGGAAGGACGGATACTTGTCCAAAGACATCGCGCACCGGCTTCCCGAGGAGGGGCAGCTTCTCCCACCCCAAGGCCCCATGAGAGGGTAGTATTCCTTCCCCACTTCCTCCGCGGACTGGGTTTTCCACTCCACCCATTTGTCCGGGGGCTCATGTTTTACTATGGCCTGGATTTCCAAGATCTGGCCCCGAACTTCATCCTCAACATCTCGGCGTTCATCGTCGTGTGCGAGGCCTTCCTCCGCATCCGCCCCCATTCCGGCCTCTGGCTCAAGACCTTCAACGTCAAGCCCAAGGTGGTGCGCGGCAGCCAGGCGGAATGCGGAGGCGCCATGGCGGGCAAGATGGCCAACGTCCTATGGCTCGAGGGCTCCTTCGTGGAGACCCTGAAGGGGTGGCAATCGTGGTGGTTTTACATCACCGAGCCGCGCGATCCGAAATGGATCGGAACCCCCGAGTTCCGATCCGGACCCCCCACGCGGCTTATGTCCTGGAAAGAGACGGGCCTGTCGTGGGGCGACGAAAAAGAGGTGACCGGACTGCAGACATGCATCCAGTCCCTGGTGAGCAAGCCGATCAAGCTCGTCAATGTAGTCCAGGTTATGCTCGTCCGTCGAATCCTCCCGTGTCAACAACGGGGCTTTAATTTGTGGGAGTTCAACCCGGCGCAGCACCAAACCCTTAACAGGCTCTTCGACACGACGTATGAAGATGTCTGGAAGGTGCTAACCAAAGGCGCCGAGGCTCCCACATCCGCTTCCGAGGACCGCGGATACAGCTCGCAGCATCACGCTAGCGAGGTAAGCTATTTTCACCTTTTACAGGATGTTAAGTTTTTTCATAGTTTGACTCTATGCGGGATCTAAGCTCCCTTACCTTTGACAGGCTTGGCGGCCGAAGTCCGGATCGATTAACTGTCCGGCTCCCTTGCCCGAAGACCCAGCCCCCACTCTACTAGCGAAGCTGCTGGTTCCGGCACCTTATGTGGTGCCGGAGAAGAAGGCCAAGAAGAAGAAGGCCACGGGGACTCAAAAGAGTTCCCGGCATATGGTGGTGTTGGACTCGTCATCCGACGAGTCCGAGACGCACTCCCCCCGTGAAGACGAGGAGGAGGAAGAAGAAACCTCTCCCCCCCCCAGCGGGGGGAGGAGAGAAGAGGAAGGCCGCCCCAACGGGGGAGGCCGAGGGGTCTAGGAAAAGGAAGACCCCTCCGCCGGACTACGCCCCCAACGCCGAGGAGGGCAAAGAGGAGTGGCCAAACAGGGCCAAGCGTCCGGCGAAATCGTAAGTTCGGATATCAGAATAGCTCATGATGTTCCTTTGTTGCACAGCTTTCCCTAATGTCGAACATAATTATGCAGCCCGCCCCGGGCCGAACTCAACGAGTCGTCGAGCGGCTCCCTGGATTCATCGGACGTGAACTCAGTTCCGCCCGCTGTCTCCCCCCGCACTGCGGACGCCGCCGAAGTGGCGTCGCAACGAGCTCCGGGGCAGGAGGAGGTGGTCCTGGAGGAGCCGCAGGGCGACCTCCCGGACCCCAGGAGTAAAGGGGACAAGACCCCCCAGGGCTCCAAGTCCGGCTTTGTGCCGGACACCGTGCCGGAATCTTCAACAGTTCCGGACCGCGGTAGGCGAACTCCTTCCAAGAGGAGCAAGCCTTCTGAGCTGGCGGCCTCCGTCCAACCGGAGGTGCCGGACAATCTGCTCGAGGTGCTTGACGGCGCCTCCATCGACGAGGAGCACCGTACTATTATGAGTACGGTGATCCAGAAGGTTCAGTCCGCCAAGAGCGGACTGAGTGAAGCTTGCGCTAGCCTCCTAATGGGCTTCGAGGTAAGTAAAAATATGTAAAAATATAACCGCATAGACAGTAGCCCCTGATGCTCTGTTTGGCGTTCAGAAAGAAAAGCCGAATAGAGGATCTAGTAAATTTCGCAGGAGTCTAACAATAAAGAGTCAATATGCGTGTGCAGGCTTCGCTGCTATCCACCGCCGCACTGACTGCGGAGGTGGGTGTCCTGAAATAGGACCTCAAGCGGACCGAGCAAGAGCTCGGCCTTGCCAAGCGGCAGCTCGAGGAAAAAGAAGGTAGGAAATACCTTATAGAAAAAGTGCCTATAGAGAGGCGTGCTTGCAAAAAAATAACAGGATTGCACTGCTTATTATAGGGGCCACGACTGAGGTGGCGAACCTCAAGCAGGCGCTGTCTGAGGACGAAAAGAAAACGGCCGCGGAGCGCACCGAGCGAGAGAAACTTGGGGCTCAGGTCGGCGAGGTGCAGCAAGAGCTTCAGGCTCTCATGAAAAAACATGAGAGTTTGGAGCTTGAGTCAAAGACCCAAGCGTCCGAGCTCGCGGCGGCCCTTGAGACTGCCAAGTCTGCCAAGGCCGAAGCCCAAAAGGCCCTCCAAGAGTTGGAGGAGATTAAGAAGATACCAGCGGGTAAGGCCTTCTTTATGCAAAGCAGAAATATAAAAGTAAACTACTTGTTACTTACCCGAATCCGGAGTTCTCCAGGGGCATTCGCAGATCTTCCCCGCAGCGTATCCGACGCTGCCGCATTCTACCGAGCTGAAGAGGCAGCTCGACGGAGAAGGTGTTCTGGTCTCAGTACGCTGAGGCCGGACACCCTGTGCCCTTGAGCGACCAGCTGAAATAGCTGGTCGAGCTCCACAAGGCGGCCGAACAGGCCATGAAGGGCTTCATAGTTCGGCTGTGGCCCGGAGAGGCCCTGCCTGGGAGCTACTTCGGGCTGGTGTGGCGGCTGGTGGAGGCCTGTCCAAGGCTCGAGGTCATCAAGCGCTCTGTCTGCATCGAAGGTGCCCGTCGGGCCCTTTCCCGTGCAAAGGTGCACTGGGGTAAGCTGGACGGTGAGAAGCTTGTGAAGGACGGGCTGCCGCCGGGGAAGGAGCATCGCAAGCCCGAGAACTATTACAAGGATGTTCTTGCAGGTGCCCGCCTTGTGGCGGATGAATGTACCAAGGATGTAATTTTTGAATAAACTCGCTCGTTTTTATCCTGTGTGCTGAAAACTTGTTCATAGGCGCTTAAGTAATGCTTGTTGAATTTAAAATATTATTTTCTGTGCGGCCGTTTATCAAAAAATTGAGAGATGGCCAGTCATCGGCTTCAGCCCCATGCCACTAGTGCTGGGGTGTTCGGGATAAACCTGAGCGCTCTTTTTCCCATAGTTGGGTCCTTCGAGGGAGGCGCTCAGCACAACGAACCAGGCAATCAGACTATAATGCTTGAACACTCTCACTTAGCCATAGAACTTTATAATTTTAAATTTCGGCGAAGCCCCTAGTTCGGAAGACCGAGTTCGGGGCGCTATCCACGCCTTGGCCGGACAAATCCGGCTCCTCGCTCGAAGCGGCATAATTCTTTAGGGACTCGAAAAAACCTCTCGAACAGCGATCGGTCTGTCGCCTCATCATGACAGTCAGTTTTAGCTTTCTCCACTGAGGTGCTTAACCCAGCTCAACCGGGGCATAATCGCAGTGGTTCTCCTAGTGCTACCATAGCCGATATAGCGGAACGTAAGGCACCAAAACATAGGAGCCGGGTAAACCCTACTATTGACCCAAATCATGATTCGGAGCCGATGCATATAGTGCTATAAGTTCGGGGTGCCGCACTTGTGAAAGTGTACGGACTTCTCACACCATACTAAAGGGTACTGAAGCCCCTGGCGTACTTGCCGTACCACAGTGTATGGGTGCAACATGTCATTAATGAAGATATATAAAAGAGAGTAATGCAGAAAATAGACAAAAGCTATGCATTGTTTATATAAAGGCTATTTATCAAAGCCGAATGATACAAATAGTGTGGTAAGCAAAAGATATTGGACTATTCAGTATGTCCTGACCGGGGGCAGGCCGTGGAATTGTATTTAAAACGGGTATACCGCTCGTAACAGAGACCACCTGGGAGTTCCATAGTGCGGCATGGCTTGTCTGCCTCGCTGGATCTTGCATCATTTGTGCGGCAGTCGAATTGCCGAACAAGTCGTCCGAAGTATGGAGTCCTGAAGGTAAGAAAAAATTAAAAAGAGAATCCGGCAGCCCCTAGTACGTTTTAAGCCGTATTCTGGGCGTGCCGTTATTGTGCCCCTTCCCCTGTGCCCATGGTATTTCAAGGGCGTAGTTATGTACGCGAGGTACTGGTTTCGCTATGTCGCGATAGCTGGGGTTGGGGCCGCATTGCTACGCTTGCTCAGCATGTGCCAGGCGGTCCTGCTGTGGGTTACTCCGGCGCGCTTGGCAGTGTCTGGCTTTTTATTGGCCGGACTGGAGAATTGCCTGAGAAGGCTACTTCGTACCTCCGCTGCGAGAGCCACCGTATGCTCCTCCGTACGGAGGGAGCGTTCGGTGTTTCCGTTGACCGTAATTACTCCTCGAGGGTCTGGCATCTTGAGCTTGAGATATGCGTAGTGCGGCACCGCATTGAACTTTGCAAATGCGGTTCGTCCGAGCAGGGCGTGATAGCCACTGCGAAACGGGACTATATCGAAGATTAACTCTTTGCTTCGGAAATTGTCCGGGGATCCGAAGACCACGTCAAGTGTTACTGAGCCTGTACAGTTGGCTTCTACACCTGGTATAACGCCTTTAAAGGTCGTTCTTGTGGGCTTAATCCTTGAGGGATCTATGCCCATTTTCCGCACTGTATCCTGATAAAGCAGGTTCAGGCTACTGCCGCCGTCCATGAGGACTCTTGTGAGATGAAATCCGTCGATGATTGGGTCGAGAACCAATGCGGCGAAGCCGCCATGACGGATGCTAGTGGGATGGTCCCTTCGATCAAAAGTGATCGGGCAGGAGGACCATGGGTTGAACTTTGGGGCGACTGGCTCTATCGCGTATACGTCCCGTAGCGCATGCTTCCGCTCCCGCTTGGGAATGTGGGTTGCGTATATCATGTTCACCGTCCGCACTTGTGGGGGAAAGCCCTTCTGTCCATTGTTGTTCCGCGGCTTGGGCTCCTTGTCGTCGCTGTGCAGCCCCTTGTCTCTGTTTTCGGCCCTTAACTTGCCTGCCTGCTTGAACACCCAACAATCCCTGTTAGTGTGATTGGCTGGCCTTTCGGGGGTGCCATGTATCTGGCACAAGCGATCGAGTATTCGGTCCAAACTGGACGGGCCCTGAGTGTTCTTTTTGAATGGCTTTTTCCGCTGACCAGATTTATAGCCTTTGAATCCGGCATTGACTGCCGTGTCTTCATTGCTGTCGCTGTTAACGCGGTGTTTTTGCTTATTCCGACGTGTCCTGCCACTTTTGTCCTTGGTATCCGAATTACCAGGGTTCCTTGATAAGTTGTTACTGCAAGCTAGCCAGCTGTCTTCTCCCGCGCAAAAGCGGGTCATGAGTGTCGTGAGGGCTGCCATGGATTTCGGCTTTTCTTGTCCCAGGTGCCGGGCAAGCCACTCGTCGCGGATGTTATGCTTGAAGGCTGCTAGGGCCTCTGCGTTCGGACAATCGACTATTTGGTTTTTCTTTGTTAGGAACCGTGTCCAGAATTGTCTGGCCGATTCCTCTGGCTGCTGAATTATGTGGCTTAAGTCGTCGGCATCCGGCGGTCGCACGTAAGTGCCCTGGAAGTTGTCGAGGAATGCGGCTTCCAGGTCCTCCCAAGAACCGATTGAGTCTGCTGGCAAGCTGTTAAGCCAATGCCGGGCCGGTCCTTTAAGTTTGAGCGGGAGGTATTTGATGGCGTGTAGATCATCGCCGCGTGCCATGTGGATGTGAAGGAGATAATCCTCGATCCATACCGCCGGGTCTGTTGTGCCATTGTATGATTCGATGTTTACGGGTTTGAAACCCTCTGGGATTTTATGATCCATTACTTCATTCGTGAAGCATAGCGGGTGTGCGGCGCCTCTGTACTGGGCTATATCACGACGTAGCTCGCAAGCGCTATGTCTGTTGTGTTTGGCCCGGCCGGATTTGTTGTATCCGGAGTGAAGATCATTGTCACATGCCGTAGGGCGCCTGCGCGATCCGTAGATCAATCTTGTTTGTCTTGCCTTATCCTCCAGTATGTCTCGCAGGTCGGGCGCATTTTCCCATGCCTTAGTTGAGCGGCGTCGGGGCATGGCTTGGGTGGAGGGCCGAGGGGCCTCTCTGTCGCAGCCGCGAGGTGGCCGGTCTGCCATGTCATGCGCTGGTGATGTAGGTGCTTCCTCCTCTGATCGGGGTAGCGGCCTGCGCTTCGGGTAACTCTTGGAGGGGCGTTCGAGTTCATACTCTTCGGCCATAAGGACTTCAGTCCATCTGTCAGCTAGCAAATCTTGGGCAGCTTTAAGCTGTTGCTGCTTTTTCTTGAGGCTGCTTGCCGTGGCTAAAAGCCCGCGTTTAAAACGCTCTTGTTCGGCGGGGTCTGATGGTATGACGAATTCGTCGTCATCGAGGCTTGCCTCGTCTTCAGAGGGAGGCGTATAGTTATCATCCTCAACCTCTCGGTCTGCCGCTCTCTCATGAGGGCTGGCTTCTCCATCTTCCTGTGCCCAATCTTGCTGAGGTGGGTGTTCTTTGGCGTTATCCGGGGTAGTATTATCTCCCATGCCGGAATCACCATTTTTGCTTTGGCGGGATTTAGAGCAGCGCCGTTGACGCCGGCGCTTTGGCTGTTACCTGGGGGCGTCATCCCCCACTGTTCCATCGCCATCTCCATATTTTGGAGTATCCACCATATATATGTCATATGACGAGGTGGCCTTCCAGCGCCCTATAGGTGCTGGTTCCTGTTCGTCTCCTACATCGTCGTCCATGCCGTCGATATCTTCGGAGCTGAAGTCAAGCATGTCGGTTAGATCGTCGACAGTGGCTACAAAGTGGGTGGTGGGTGGGCTTTGAATTTTCTTATCGTCCGTATCCCACCCTCGCTGACCGTAGTCCGGCCAGGGCTCTCCTGATAAAGAGAGAGACTTAAGAGAGTTCAGGATGTCACCAAAAGGCGAATGCTGAAAGATGTCTGCGGCGGTGAACTCCATTATCGGCGCCCAATCGGATTCGATTGGCAGGGGCGCGGGGGGTTTGGAGTCCGGGGAGGAGTCCGAATCCTCGGAGTCACGGGCCATGCGGAGTGCGGGGCTGGAGTTTGGCTTGATCGCCTCTGAGATCGTAGCCCCTGAGGCAGCGTCTAACCGCTGATCCTCAATCGGTGCAGTATGCTCCGAATCAATGGTCGAAACCGATGCGTATGCGGCCTCCAAGGCGCTGTTCGGCGGCAGAGCTATATCATGCCCATCGAGACAGTGCGGCGCGCTTGGCTGTGGCTCGAATCCGTCGAAGATCAAGTCCCCGTGGATGTCAGCCGTGTAGTTTAGGCTTCCAAACCTGACCTGATGGCCAGGGGCGTAGCTTTCGATCTGCTCCAGGTGGCCGAGTGAATTGGCCCGCAGAGCGAAGCCGCCGGAGACGAAGATCTGTCCGGGGAGAAAAGTTTCACCCTGGACCGTATCGTCATTGATGATCAAAGGAGCCATCGGGCCTAAAGGCGACGACACAGAGGAACTCTCAATGAAAGCACCAATGTCGGTGTCAAAATCGGCGGATCTCGGGTAGGGGGTCCCGAACTGTGCGTCAAGGCCGGATGGTAACAGGAGACAAGGGTCAAGATGTTTTTTACCCAGGTTCGGGCCCTCTCGATGGAGGTAATACCCTACTCCTGCTTGATTAATATTGATGATATGGGTAGTACAAGAGTAGATCTACCACGAGATCAAGGAGGCTAAACACTAGAAGCTAGCCTATGGTATGATTGTTGTGTATGGAGTTGATTGCCGACGGACTACAACCCTCCGGTTTATATAGACACTGGCTAGGGTTAGGGTTACATAAAGTCAGTTACAATGGTAGGAGATCTTGAATATCCGCATCGCCAAGCTTGCCTTCCACGCTAAGGAAAGTCCCATCCGGACACGGGACGAAGTCTTCAATCTTGTATCTTCATAGTCCAGGTGTCCGGCTGAAGGTATAGTCCGGCTACCCGAACACCCCCTAATCCAGGACTCCCTCACTTCCTCTGACTTTTTTCTATTCGAGCTTATGTATTCGAGCCCTTGAGGCCCCTGGCTTGTAATATAAAGCTTGTATTATTTTAATTTGTGTCTAGAGTTGTGTTGTGATATCTTCCCGTGAGCCCCTGATCTTGTCGGTGTCAAAACCGGCGGATCTCGGGTAGGGGGTCCCGAACTGTGCGTCAAGGCCGGATGGTAACAGGAGACAAGGGACAAGATGTTTTTTACCCAGGTTCGGGCCCTCTCGATGGAGGTAATACCCTACTCCTGCTTGATTAATATTGATGATATGGGTAGTACAAGAGTAGATCTACCACGAGATCAAGGAGGCTAAACACTAGAAGCTAGCCTATGGTATGATTGTTGTGTATGGAGTTGATTGCCGACGGACTACAACCCTCCGGTTTATATAGACACTGGCTAGGGTTAGGGTTACATAAAGTCAGTTACAATGGTAGGAGATCTTGAATATCCGCATCGCCAAGCTTGCCTTCCACGCTAAGGAAAGTCCCATCCGGACACGGGACGAAGTCTTCAATCTTGTATCTTCATAGTCCAGGTGTCCGGCTGAAGGTATAGTCCGGCTACCCGAACACCCCCTAATCCAGGACTCCCTCACTTCCTCTGACTTTTTTCTATTCGAGCTTATGTATTCGAGCCCTTGAGGCCCCTGGCTTGTAATATAAAGCTTGTATTATTTTAATTTGTGTCTAGAGTTGTGTTGTGATATCTTCCCGTGAGCCCCTGATCTTGATCGTACACATTTGCGTGTATGATTAGTGTACGATTGAATCGGGGGCGTCACAAGTTGGTATCAGAGCCGACTGCCTGTAGGACCCCCCTTTCCAACTCCTTGGTCGAAGTTGAGTCTAGTGCTTGGAAAACTTTTACTAACATTATTGTGTGGCTTACGGGCCCACATCACAATTAGGTGGTATTAGGATCTTTAGTCCTCGTCTATAATCTTGGATTTTGATCTCTCTTCTATCCGGGTTAAATGATTTTACTAACTCTAACCTTAGGTTCCCGTAACTACGTCCTCCCAGAGAGCCCCTCATTCCATATGATCGCCTACTTCACCAAAAGATTCTGAAGATACTTTTCGATGTTTTCAGAGACCCTTGTGCCCATCGCTTTTGCAATTCCCTTCCATCGATAAACCCCTATGCGTGACCATGTACACTTTTCATGTATACAATCATTTCCTCGTTGGTCTTGTTATTACAAGATACCCCAAAATCCTCTCTACTGTTCAGATAATACTTTGTGCCTGCTACCTTGCAGTTCTTACCACATGAATACCCCTACGGATAATTTCTCACACTTACTGAGTATCCACTCATCCCCAGTTGTTCATGTGTTTCACAAAATTCTTCAAAATACCATTCGATCTTCTGAGAATCCTTAGTAGCCTATTGCTCTTAAATTCTTGCTTGCTTGCATTATGTTAATTCCATATGTCTAGCAATATCCATTGAAATCTGTTGTGGTTTACTTTCTAACCCTATTGATTCAACATGGGTGTGAATGCACGCAATCATTAGTTGATCCTTATGAAATTCATCCTTTTGGCTCAGACGTCACTTCAGACATGAGCTGGTTCTCGGTAAATCAAACCTTGAATGGTTGTCGATCTATGTCTATTCAACTTGCTTATATTTTGATCAGAGCTTCTGCTTCCGATCCCCCATTTGGAAATCATAATTCCTTGCATTTAAGCTTTGAAATTATTCAGATGTTTCTACAATCTGATGCCTTTGCATTCTTCTTCCTCTTATTGAGTGTCGATACTCACATCAGATCCTTTATGGACCGCCATATCCTTGGTTGGATTATTATCTAACAATGTCCTTCATATTCATTAACCTTGTGAGTTCTTCCCCTGACACATAATGCCTTTGGTAAATTCTATCATCTGCTTTTGTCAACCATGCTCTGCTTTCGAGCTGGTATAATTTACTCCTAAAGCTTGGGTTATATGTTCCTAAGATGCCCCGATGGTTTGAACATATGCCTTCCCTAAATCTGTGTGAACTCGAAAGTTATGCGGGTTATACTCTACTAGCTTTTCGTCAGATAAAATTTCAACGCTATAACTTCTTCGAAAGCGGGAAATGAATGAAATGTTGTGCATTGGAGAAGTGGGAGTCGACCTTGAAATTTGTGTTCATGCCCATGGAAACAATGTAGATCTTATCATTAAAACTTCTCTTAAATTAATTATTCCCCTGGTATAAGTTCATCTTATATCTGGGATCTAGTGTTTTGCAATCGTGGTTCCATCCATGTTGATCTTATTTGATCCCTTTTCTCAAACAAGTTAAAGTACTTGTCTTCTACAGATCAATACATATGTCCAACCTCAATCCTGCTCCACCTTCGAGTATTAACCCCCCTTGTATCTCAAGGATATCTTGTCATTACACTATCTCTTATGAATTCTTATTAGACTAATACTCTCACCGTTCTAGTCACTTCGCCGGTCTGCATTGTCCGTCACTCGAGAACTTTCACAAGTGATTTGAATCCGCTCTATGATTCAGTACCCCTGGTAATTTGATGTTGGGAATTTAAACTCAATCTCGTCATTCTTAGCCTATTCGGCTATATCATTATTGTGCTAAATTTTAACTGTGCTACCTGGTCCTTCTTCTCGGAGCATAATTTTCGATGATGAACTAAGCTTACGTCGCTCTTCCTCATCATATCATTTCGCCTTGAACATCAAGCTTCGTTTCGAGTTTGTGTCGTACCCATGGTTCCAATAACCTTTCGTTTCATCATTCCTTTGACTTGATGTCATCGTCGATCGATTACATCTTCATGAAATCTCTCAACAAATGTGTCATGATCATCATCAACATTCTGAGCTCTTACAGGATATCAATCGAATTTAGGATGAGAAATACCATCCTTGCACCATGATGATTTGCGTTATCATCGACAACATTCCTACTCTCCCCCAACACGAACTTGTTCATATTATTTTGGAAATACATCCTTTTGGACATGTTGATGGATTCATGCTGAACTCATCAGCCACATCATCTTTTCCTTGCTGAAATTGTATTAATTATTTTATAAGTTGTTTCTGATGGACCGTTTGTGAATCCAAGGTCCAACCTTTACCTGATGACCATGTCAATGCTATCCCGAAGCATGTCTGTAGTACTTCGATCAACAATAAGAACATTGAAAGCGTGATGCTAACTTTTTCTTGGTCAATTATCCAAACACTGTTGTATGGGTAAATATCATGATTCCCCTTGCCCTTTTATCTAAATGGTTATCTACTTCTATCCTATCATTGATATCATGCTCTGCTTATCCTTGGGGAGGATATACTCCTGATATAGCTGTTTAAACACATTTTCCTTTCCATTATTTTGTTTAACCTCTCTTATAGTTATATGATCTAAGTAGTAATAATTCCCTGCTTAGGTAAACACCTTGGTGTACAACTCGGTTAGTAAGACCATGTTACTATTGTTGATGACATTCCGGTAGCCACTGATGAACGAGAACTTTGCCTATTGGTCCGCCTCGTCTAAACGAGCAGGAAAATGGTTCTCTTCATCCCTTGCCCTCGGTACCGACGTTGTTGCCAACATAACTGACAGTCTATCATGTGACATGCCTTGCTATCATCACCATGCAAGATGTCACCGCTCCTCCTACTCCTAACGCACATGGTGGGCCCATAACCCACAGTTCCGCAGGATCGAAACCTAACTCTTTGTACATCCCATTTACCAAAATAATTCCTCGCGCTCGGCTTCGTAGGTAATTCACGAGCCACCTTCCTTGAGATGATCTATTCTAGTTTTATCCGCAATACTTATTCCGTTGCTCTGAACCCCTCTCACACGCTGTTTCAGACATTGAACGTTTTCCTACCCACTTGAAAATTCTCATGCCTACTATTATTTCTCTCGATGTATTTTTGGAGGTCCAACTTGAGAGATAATCATATGTTCATTCATGGGTTAACCCCAGATGAATACCCTCTTAGCATTCTATCATTGTCGAGCTACCCCTTACCTATTCGTAAGTACGATGAAATTCACGAAGAATGGATGACGACTTCATCATGATGACCTAGAGCAAAGAAATGAAGACATCGACGAAAGTGATCAACTTCTTTGAGAATAGCAACCAATACCCAGAAGATCTGTTAGAATTTCATAACCAAACTTTCCCCCTTACTCCACCTCTTAAATCTTGGGATGAGATTTCTTGTAGTGGAGGAGATTTGTAACACCCCGAGTATCATGCTACAGTGATATCCCCTTTAATGGTGCCATGTCATCATAATTATTTTGTTAATCCTCACTTTGTTCCAAAACAAATTCAAATTGAAATTCAAATGACAAGTCAAATTATAATTTTATAAAACAGAAAAACAAAACTGTTCGTTGGGTTGCAAAACTTCACAAACTAATTGCCATGTCGAAACCAAATTCATTTGCCTCACAAATAAATTCTGAGGAAATTAATAAATTATCCAACAACAAATAAAATGGCCTTTTCAAAAATAAACAATCGTATGAACATGTCCAAATAAAATGAAACTTTGCGTGTAGCCCCCAAAATATCGCATTTGAATTATATATGGAGTAACATGTAGAGCTAAATACTATTTAGTGCCAACAAAAATAGAAAATTGAGTAAATAATCAGTAAAGCAAAATAGAAAAAGACCTAAACTGTGCCATTGGGCCCTAGTGTCCATAGTACACGACCCAGCCCACCGTCAGCATTTTTTCCCTACCTCCAGCTACAGGCATAGGGTGCATGGCAACCATCCGCAGGACATGGCCGCGCGTGGCGACCGTCCGGCACACCCCGGTGCCCTACAAAACACCGTTGACCCCTCTGTCGAACCCTAGATCAATCCCCCCTCTTCCAAGCCTCTCCCTTGCTCTGGATCGAGTTAGTAACCCATGTACAGGAGCACACCACCGCGAATTACCATGGCTGGCGACCCCCATTCACCACCCGCCAGTGTCTAGGAGGACCGTCGTCCTCGTCTACGTCGACTTCGGGACCGGATCGAGCCGAGGAGCCACCCCATCGTCGACGTCGTCTTCTTCTTCATCGTCGGGCGCCGAAGGGACTCGCCATTGATTCGTCATCACCGCTCCTCCCCCGAGCCCACTAACTAGCTTGTCGCCATCACTGTGAGCTCCTCCTTCATTCCTCCCTGCTTGCCGCCTCAGTCCGTCACTATAGCCGTCTCCCACACCTTCCCATGGTCGCGCCCCTGCGAGCGCTCTCTCGCGCGCTTGTCATGCCTTCGACGCGCCCCTGCCCGGGCGCCTTCACACGCACGGCCGCTCCAGGCCGCAGGCCGCGCCCTGGTCGCATGCCCCCACGCCTCGCTTGTGCAGCCCGCGCCTGTCCACCTCCCTGCTGCTATTGCTACTAATGTCGTGTGCTGATGTTGCTGCACTACTGCTACTTATGGATGTTGCCTTGCTCTGCTACTTACAGCTGCTGCTCTCGCCTGTTGCGCCGATGCCACTGATGTCCGCACGCCGCTCGTCGTCGGCCGTCGCTCCCTGTGCTAGCCACCGGTTGTTGCTCCCAGCCCCCTACCTACTAGCGCCGATTGGCTCTTGGTGCATGTGTGAGCACAATGCTGGCTGTGTCTCTCGCACGAATGGCCGGCCCTTGTTTACTAGTAGTAGTAGGTTTAATAACGCCCACACGTGTGGGCGTTTGCAGATCGCCCACACGCCTCCATCACCACTCATTTTGCCACGAATGAATAGATGGCATCAACATAAATCTTTTTGGTTTTCGGCTTAAAAATGTTTTATCTTCTAAATAAAAAAGCAAACTAAAAATCCGTTTTCACCATTAAATCCGTCTCGACGAGATCTTCAAAACTAGACCCCATGTTGATATGTTTCGATGATTTTTTTGCCCAGAAGTTGCCGTGATGTTTACACTATAGTTTCCATAGTGCTTAAACTAAAGTTGCCATGTGGCATTTTTAGTTTGTAGATCATGGCAATTTTAGTTTTTTGATGATGACAATTCCAGTACTTTGACCATGAAAATATTTTTTATTGAACCATGGCAATTTTAAATGCATGTATCATGGCAATTTTAGTTTATGGTGCATGGCAACTCTAGTTTCTTAATCTCCATTTTATAATATGTTAAAATTTACTTTTAAATGTAAAAGAAAATAGTTGAAACATATCATGGAAACTTCAGTGTAAATATCATGGCAATTCATGTGCAATAGACATGGCAATTTTTAACCCAAAAAAATTCGCCGAAATATATCGATATGAGATCTAGTTTTGAAGATCTCGTCGCGAGAGATTTAATGGTGAAAACGGATCTTCAATCGGATTTTTTATTTAAGAGATAAAACATTTTAAAAACTGAAAATCCAAAAAGATTCTCGCATGCATGCATGCGATGATGTGGCAATCTATTTGCATTAGAGACGTGTGGTGCGTCTCCTTTCCTGCCACACGTGTGGCAGTTATCGACCTCCTTAGTTTAGTAATATTAATTTAATGCAAATTAAGCCTATTAGCAAATGACAAATGGGTCCCACCTAATTAGAGTAGATAATCCTTTAGAAATTAATAAGACACTAAAATGTGTGACCCCTTACTGTTAACTTTAACTGGTCAATGATGACCGGGTCAACTTTGTACACTGCCCCCACTTGTCTTACACACTGGGTAGGAATTCCTGTGTACACTTATCATTTGTTAAATTTAATTCGAAATTAAATAATTAAAATAATTTCAGAATTTATTTTGAACTTTGAAATTTAATAGAAATTAATCCGTAAGTCGGATGAAAATGTTTTATATATGAAAGTTGCTCATAAAATTCCAATGAATCTGAATACGATGGCCGTTCATCTATCACATGCCCTTGGCATGCTGAACATGGAACTTTCCCCCTCTTTTCCTCTGACCGGAAAACGCCAAACACCTAAAAACCCTCCTGTCGGGGTATGGGGTTCCTGCAAACCCTTAAGGTTCGAACACGGGGGTGCGCATGAAGTCTTTCCCTCCAACCGATCTACCCTCTAGCTCGCTAGGATCTTGCAGACGAACTCGACGAACTCGCAACATAGAAGGACACAGGGTTTATACTGGTTCGGGCCATCGTTGTGGTGTAATACCCTACTCCAGTGTGGTGGTGGTGGATTGCCTCTTGGGCTGATGATGAACAATACAAGGGCAGAACGGCCTCCTAAGGTTAAGGCGTTCTTGTGCTCGGTGAGCTTGTGTGTGAGGTGGTCTCTCTCGAGCTAAGATGATCCCTTCCTTCTCTCCCTCTGATCCCCCTCCACTGTGGTGGCTAGTCCTATTTATAGAGGCCCTGGTCCTCTTCCCAAATATCGAGTGGGAAGGGAGCCAACAATGGCGGGCTAATTTGAAGGGGGACAACTAGTACAAGCTATCCTGACAAAAGTAGTCTTCGCCCGCACAAAGTTCTGGTGGCGACGCTGTTCTAGGCTCCGCAGTGACCTCCGTCTTGTAGTCCATGGTCTTGGTCTTCTTGCACCGAAATGGCAACCTTTGCCTGATGCCTCAGTACTCCACGGCTGCGCTTGCCCCCTTTGCACCAAAGAGGAAACAAGGACGCCGTGCGCATTGGTGCCCGCCTGGCGCCCGCCTGGTGTCGATCGTCACAGCTCACATCACGAGAGCCTCGTGAGGTTCGCCTCGCCTTGATATCTCCGCTCCTCGTGAGCCCGCCTAGCTAGGCCACTCCAGAGGAGGTCTTGCGTCGTCCGCCTTGCGAGGCTTGGCGCCTCGCGAGGGTCTTAGGTACTTTGTTGGTGAAGATGGGCCGTACGGCCTGCTGGCTCAGCCACGCCGCGGGCCGCAAGCAGGCAAGTCTGGGGACCCCCATTCCCAGAATGCCGACAGTAGCCCCTAGGCCCAAGGTGCGCGCGAGCTTGGCTTCGTGGCGAAGCCAAGGGTCAAGTTTGGAGCACCGCGGGCCCCCAAAGCCTGCGGCCTCGGTTGATGCGTGGCGGTTGATTGGACGTGGGCATCTCCGCTTCCCCATGCTGCTTCAGCGACTGCACGACTTGACAAGTCCCTACGACATGCAAGGGAAACCATCATTACCTGTGATCATGGGAGACGCCGGTTGGCCTTCTCTTGCTATAAATGGGGAGGGGGCGGAGCCCCCGTTGCCCATCTCTTCCTTGCTTGCTTCCTCCTTCTCGCTCCATTGCTTGCTCCAATGGCGCCCATCAGAAGATTCTCCACCAAGGAAAAGGGGAAGGCCCCCCGGGATGCCCCGGAGATGCTCCCGTCGAAGAAGAGGCCAATCCATCATCGTGATGAGGTGGCGATGTAGGTGGTGGCGAGGCCTTTGTGCGAGCGGCCTCCACCGGGGTACCCACTACCCCTGTACGCCCAAGCCGTAGGCTCGGGAGGACGAAGTGGGGAGCAGCGTCACCCACACTGCACCCGGGGTCGCCGCGCCTCGGCGACGCGGGCCGTCCACGCGGCGGACTCCTTGCGCGAGCTGGTGCTGTGGACACCGACGCCGCCAAACTCCTGGATCCTCTTCCCACAGTTCTTCTCCGACGTGATGCCGCTGAGGGGGCCTCTCGAGCTCTGGCTGCAGCATGCCGATTGTGGCGCCCCGACAATCAGAGCGAAGATCGAAGCGGTCCCCATTGGCAAAATCTTCATGACTCGTGGCTGGGGCGAGATTGCACAGATCTGTCGTGCGAGGGGTGCCCTCGTGATCCACTTCGAGTACGACGGCGCCTCCGCGCTTCTCTTCAAGGTCTTCGACGTCGAGGGCTGCCGCCTGGAGTGCTGCTCTGGAGAAGAGCACGAGGCTGATGGGCGCTCTGCCTACGACTACTCTAGCCGCAGCAGCCCTTGGGAGTCCAGCAGTCCTCCTGAGCTCTATGAGACCCCAGAGACAAGCGATGATAGCTACGTCCCCCTAAGCTCTTGCCGTGCCCGAGGCAAGGCTGCGGCGTCCGGCCGCCGCCGCCGGGTCTGGGGGCTCAGGAGGTTCCCGAGCGGCGTGGGGATGATGCAGCCCGAGGGCGCGCCCCCGGGGAGGTAAGCTTAGAAACATAAGCAGAAGGGATACATGCCACATGGACGGACCCACGTGGCCTGGGAATAGTGCAGCCCGAGGGGCGCTCCCAACTTAAATGAACTTGGAAGATGTCACCTGGGCCTGTAGACGAAGTAGAGCTGGTGCAGCTGAAGCCACGCGTCGAAGGAATGACTCCTCATGAGCCACCGGGACCCTGAGCCTCTAGGGGCTCAGGAGGTTCCCTGAAGGCCGTCGCCATCTCCTCTAGAACGGCGTGGAACCTAGCCTCCTGAGCCACCTGGACTTGCCGCATATTTCGCTGATGGGCCGACGCCACGCTCGGCAGGCCGAAGGGCATCCGAACGAAGCTGTGTGGTGGACCCTCATAGCGGCCCGCGCGTGATGGCTAGAAGCACTCCTAAGATGCGGCCCTGTTGAGCCCTGGGATGTCAATGCAGGCACGCAGCTCAGCACCCTCGCCTGGGTGGTGAGCCACACTCTGTGAGCGGCTGTCGCCACGCATGGCTCTTGCGTCTTGTACCTCTTGGGTGGTCTTGGTGATGAACTCCTGGGTGGTGGGCATTCCTGGCCCATGCTCTCCTGAGGAACACGTGCCGCGAAGCATGCTACCAAGTGGTGCCCAAGCGCCTCCCTCGTGAGATTGGCAAGGTCTAAGGCCCCCTAGAAGAGAGCCCCCGAGCCTTGCCTGAGGAGGGCGCCGGGCGCACTTTCCTATGCGGTGGAGGGAGGCGCCCTTGGAGCAGGCGCCGATCCTGATGAGGCTCCTGATGCGGCGCCATCTTCTTGGGGTCCTGCATGGCGCGATAGCTTCTTCTTGGGGATGGTCTCCGGAGGGCCTTCACTTCTGCTATCAGGGTTGTCGATTGCCGCGGCTTGGAAGGCGCACTCAAGGGAGCACACCACATCCCTTTCTTCACATGGGACCGTGATGATCCCCCCGCTTCCTGGAATCTTGAGGACATTCTAGCCGTGGTGAGTGACTGCCATGAACTTGGCCAGGGCTGGGTACCCAAGGATGGCATTGTACGGCATGCAGATGTGCACAACGTCGAAGTCGATGAGCTCAGTGCGGTAATTCTTGCACTCCCCGAAGGTGACAGGCAAGCGGACTTGCTCTATTGGTGTGGTGGAACCGTCAGTCACTCCTGAGAAAGGCTTGGTTGGCTGGAGCTGCTCATAGGGCACTTGGAGGTTGTCGAATGTGTCGGCGGATAGGACGTTGAGCCCTGCGCCGCCGTCGATGAGAGTCTTGGTGACTTGCACATTGCTGATGACTGGGGTGCACAACGTAGGGAGTGTGCCAGTGGTGGCTGCGCACTTGAGCTAGTCGGCCGAGCTGAAGGTGATGGCGCATTGGGACCACCGGAGCGGGCGCGTGGCCTCGAGCTTGGGGAGCGCCACGTTCACCTCCCGAGCGAACTGTTTGAAGATGCGCTGAGAGGCTGGGGCCTGAGCGCCGCCCAAGATGCAAGCGACTGCGCGCAGCTCCTGGAAGCCCCCAGCCCCCTCGTCCTGGTGGTGGTGGTCATTCCTCCTTGGCGGCAGCAACGGGGGAAGACCAGCGTTGGGGGTGATCCTCATGAGGCGGGTCCCTCCAGGCGCCCTCGTGAGGTTGGTCCTGCCAGCGGTCCTCACGAGGCCGGTCACGCCACTCCTGGCACGGGCCACGGTCATCCCAGCGTCCGCCTCCGCGTCCTCCTTCACGGCCGTAGCCCCGGTCGTTGCGCTCGGGGCGTCGGCCGAAGTGTCCTTCCCGAATGGCTCTGAGCTCTTGACAGTCGCTGGTGTTGTGGGTGTTCAGGTTGTGGAACGCGAAGAATGGGCGGCCGTTCTTGGATGACTCGGGCTGATCTCTGCCTCGCTTGGTGTCGGCTCTGCTGCGAGCACTACTGCCTCCTTGCACTTCACGTCCTTGGCCTTGGTCTTCTTTTCCTCCACTCCTGCAGCTGGCAGCTCAAGGAGAGGGAGGCGCCCCTCCTCAGCTCTTGCACACCTAGTCGCCAGATTGAATAGCTCCTGAGATGTGCAAAGCTCCTCATGGATTGCCAGCTCATCCTTCATCTTGACGTCATGGACGCCATTGGAAAACGCGGAGATGATGGCCTCGTCCGTGACCTTGGGGATCTTGAGGCGAGTGTTGTTGAAGCGCTAGATGTACTTCTGGAGGGTCTCTCCTGGATGCTGCTTGATGCGGCATAGGTCGCCCGCGACTAGTGGGCGGTCACGAGTGCCCTGGAAGTTGGCGATGAAGCGGTCGCGCATCTCGTCCCAGGAGGAGATCGAGCCGTGCTGCAGGTTCAGGAGCCAGGAGCGGGCCCCATCCTTGAGAGCCATGGGAAACCAGTTCGCCATGACTTTTTCGTCTCCGTTGGCCGCTTCGATGCTCAACTCATAGAGCTGCAGGAACTCCGTGGGGTCGACGGTGTCGTCGTACCAAGGAGGCAGATCTAGCTTGAACTTGCCTGGCCAGGCAACGCTACGCAGCTCAGGGGTGAAGGTGCGGCAGCCTTCCGTGGTTGCCGGGGCCCGCTTCGGGGGCGGAGCTTGGTCTTGGCGGGGTCCACGCTGTGCCACCGCAGGCGGCGCGCGGTCTTGACGAGGTGGCGCGGGGAGCGCTGGTGCAGCTTCTCGCGGCCACGAGATTTCTTGGCAGCTCCTTTCTTCACGCGCGGGCGCCGAGCGCGGTGGATCACGCCGCGGAGGCGCACGCCTTGGCGCCAAGGCACCGTCTTGGGGTCGAGGCGGTGGAGGCACGCCACGAGCCCCGTCGCCCGCGGCCTGCTGAGGGGGGGGGGGCAGAGAGTGGGATGGCACCAGAGAGCCCCCCCGCAGCACGGACAAGCTCGGCGATGCGGTCGAGCCACTCCTCATAGACGTCGTCGACGGGGGCAGTAACGCAGGAGCTCGTTCGCCGCGATGAGCGCGGCCCGTGCCTCCATGGGAGCGCGGTGCGCGTGAGACAAAGAGCCAGGAGGGGTGAGCGATGGAGCAGCGGTGCGGCCATCCTGCCGCACCGAAGGATGTTGCGAGGACGCCTGCTGCTCGTTTCCCACCGGGCCGGTGGCAGCGTTGGCAGCGGGGGACAAAGAACGACAAGGCGGCCCGCCGACGGGAGCCATCTGAGTGACGCGGGCGGCGAGGGCGGCCCGACGCTCAGCTCGAGCGCGGCGAGCGTCTGACATGGAGACGACGGATCGATGGAGCGATGAACTGATGGAAGGGAAGCTATGGCGCACCCCTACCTAGCGTGCCAAATGTCAGGGTATGGGGTCCCGGCAAACCCTTAAGGTTCGAACACTGGGGTGCGCGCGAAGTCTTTCCCTCCAACCGATCTACGCTCTAGCTTGCTTGGATCTTGTGGACGAACTCGACAAACTCACAACACAGAAGGACGCAAGGTTTATACTGGTTCGGGCCGCCGTTGTGGTGTAATACCCTACTCCAGTGTGGTAGTGGTGGATTGCCTCTTGGGCTGATGATGAACAATACAAGGGCAGAATGTCCTCCTGAGGTTAAGGCGTTCTTGTGCTCGGTGAGCTTGTGTGTGAGGTGGTCTCTCTCGAGCTAAGATGATCCCTTCCTTCTCTCCCTCCGATACCCCTCCACTTTGGTGGCTAGTCCTATTTATAGAGGCCCTGGTCCTCTTCCCAAATATCGAGTGGGAAGGGAGCCAACAATGGCGGGCTAATTTGAAGGGGGACAGCTAGTACAAGCTATCCTGACAAAAGTAGTCTTCGCCTGCACAAAGTTCTGGTGGTGACGCTGTTCTGGGCTCCAAGGTGACCTCCGTCTTGTAGTCCATGGTCTTGGTCTTGTTGCACCGAAATGGCAACCTTTGCCTGAAGCCTTGGTACTCCGCGACTGTGCTTTCCCCCTTTGCACCAAAGAGGAAACAAGGACGCTGTGCGCACTGGCGCCCGCCTGGTGTCGATCGTCACGGCTCATGTCACGAGAGCCTCGTGAGGTTCGCCTCGCCTTGATATCTCCACTCCTCGTGAGCCTGCCTAGCTAGGCCACTCTAGAGGAGGTATTGCGTTGTCCGCCTCGCGAGGCTTGGCCCCTCGCAAGGGTCTTGGGTACTTTGTTGGTGAAGATGGGCCGTACGGCCTGCTGGCTCAGCCACGCCGTGGGCCGCAGGCAGGCAAGTCTGGGGACCCCCATTCCCAGAAAGCCGACACCTCCAGATATTTTCCCTCTCTGTCTGTAACGTGTAGTACTACGTTAGAACACCCCTAGTTCTGCTTTTCGTCATGTCATGCTTAGTGGTACCTCTGTTTGCTCTGTATTTATTGTTTCTTCCCCCTCTTCTCTCCAGTAGTCCTCGAGATCGATGATGCCCCCGTGATCGACTACATCACCGACGACTGTTCCTTTGCAGCAGAGCTTCTAGGCAAGCAAACCCCCCTTGAGCATTCCGATATCGCTCATTCCCTTCTCTCTTATGCTTTCATTAGAATCTGCTGCTACTATTGTTATCCTATTTCTGTTGCGTAGCTTGTTTATTGTAACCTCCTATTATTAACTACCTGCTTATCCTAAACTGTTTAGTATAGGTTGGGTAGAGAACCATCAGACACCCCCACTTTGTCCCGACTGCCCCGCTGGATTATCAGAAGACCCGATCAATGAGATCGAAGACCAGGCCCCGGCACCGCACATCACTTTCCCCTTAGTTGCTCGACACTACTGGGTTACTATCGAGTGCCGAGGGTGATACCTCATCAGCACTTCTTATGTTAACCTTGTAGTTTAGTTCATCGCTTATGGTCATCGAGGGTGATTCCTCCTTCTCCACTCCCGATAACGACACTATTGTGCAACTCCTCAAGAGTGGACCTCGAGGGTGATTCCTCCTTCGTTCACTGTGACGATAACAGCAGGTGGAATTCCATCGAGGGTGATTCCTCAGGGTTCCCCTTGGTGTTAGACACACGGTTACTATGGTTACTATGACTTTACACTGAACCATGTTACTAAAGACGGGTCGGTCACGAGGGGTACCTGCGCGAGCTTAATTGCGAGTGATGTGGAGTCGGGTTGACCTGGAAGGTGCCCGTGAGATAATTATGAGGTGTGGACGGGCATTCTTAGCACTTGCCGCGAGTCCTCGAGATGGGGCGACGGGGTCACATCGATCGTGAGTCTCTGCTCGTTACCACGTGTTCCTAATCCACTATGATTTGGATATTTGATCTGAGGGGCCTCTGTCCTAATAGCACTAACCATCACGCAGGAATAAGTATGGGCACTCTACGTCATATGTATCAGCCGAAAGCTCAACGGACGATAGTGGTGGAGCGACGCGCACCGGGTTGGACTGGAACACTCTGCCTTGTTTAAGGAGGTAGCTAGGTCTCCTCACCAGCCGCGTACGCAACGTGCAGGACTGCAAAGGGCGATGGGCCAAAGACCCCTGCGCGCTTAAGATTTAGACCGGCGTGCTGACCTCTGTGACGAGCCTAGGTAGGACTGCATGGTGTTGATCAGCCGAGGGCGGTCATGACCTGATGGTGTGTCCGGCCGGAGTTGATCGAGCGTGTTGGGTAAGTTAGTGCACCCTTGGAGGGAAGAAAACATCTATCGATAGCTTGTCCTACGGTAACGGACACTCGGAGTTGTATCCTGGTTGATACAACTAGAACTGGATACTTGAGATGAGAAATGGATAGTATGGCTCTAGGATTGCTTTCTCGCAGGGAGTCGAGGAAGGATCTCTGGGTGAGGTTGATGACACTACTACTACTTTACTTTATGCTAGTCTGCACTCTTCTAATGCTGCAAGACCACTGAAGATGCTGAAGATGATAGTCTTCGATAGGACTAGGCTCTCCCTTCTATTCTGGCATTTCTGTAGCCCAGTCCACATGTACAGCCTTCCTTTTATAATGTTGCATATGTAGTGTAGATCCTTTCTTGCTGAGTACTTCGGATGAGTACTCACGTTTGCTTTGCTTTCTTTTTCCCCCATATCTGTTTGATGCAACCAGATGACGGAGCCCCTGAGACCGCTGCCCCCGCCGACTACTACTACTACTACTACTACTACCCCAAGGGTGCCTACTGCTACGTGACGGACGCCGGCGACTAGGAGTAGTTAGGAGGCTCCCAGGCAGGAGGCCTTGCCTTTTCGATCGATGTTGCTTTTGTGCTAGCCTTCTTAAGGCAAACTTGTTTAAATCATCTATGTACTCAGATAATGTTGCTTCCACTGACTTGTTTGTATTCAAGCTTATGTATTCGAGCCCTCGAGGCCCATGGCTTGTAATATAAAGCTTGTATTATTTTAATTTGTGTCTAGAGTTGTGTTGTGATATCTTCCTGTGAGTCCCTGATCTTGATCGTACACATTTGCGTGTATGATTAGTGTATGATTGAATTGGGGGCGTCACAGTCTGCCTACATGAATTCAATCTTCTCCAACTAGAGCCAGGGATGGGCTCCTGACTAGCCGTCACAGTGATCCCGCTGGTTTGGGCTTGCAAAAGCTTAACCTTGAGGGAGGTGATCTCCACATCTACACCAAGATATGGCGGTATTATTTGAATAAATTGTAATGAGGTTGTACTTAAGCTCGTGGAGCTTCAAAACACTCGTGTTTGTCTGTTCCAACACTTTTCATTTAATTTGCTTTTGTTTTTCTTTTGCCTTTGCGATTTTTTTGCAAGTTAGTTAAAAAAACAAACCAAAACCAAAAAGAAATAGAATAAGTTTTTCTTTGTTTTGTTCTTTTTACCTCTTGGAGTTCATTTGCATTTTTGTTTTCAGAGGAGTTGATCTACGCCAGACAACGAGGAATGCAAGCATAAGAAAGAGAAATGTGTAAATTCACAACCATGAAGGTATGTCTACCAGAGGGGGTGAATGGGAGTTTAAAATTTCTTCGGGAATCTCAAAACTCTTAGAACCCAACAGAGGAGCGAATGAAAAACAAACTACAACGAGCTAAAACTATGTACTGAATGGAAACTAACACATGCATCGAGACAAATCACATGAAGGAAAATAGATCAAAAGTAAACATGGGTAACAGAGGTAACCAGTGATGCTCGATGGCGACAGGATATTTGTTTGACCAGTTTGTACTTCTGCACAAGGACTCCGTCTGGTTAGAGGGGTTGTGACTTAACACGAAAGATAAACTCTCTTCGCCCTATTATCCCCGACAATTGGTTCATCAACCAATGTCGATTACTCATGGTGGATACTTGACGCAATTGCTACCTCTTGAGCATGCGTTGGTTTTCCCGTGAAGAGGAAAGGGTGATGCAGCAAAGTAGCGTAAGTATTTCCCTCAGTTTTTGAGAACCAAGGTATCAATCCAGTAGGAGATAACACGCAAGTCACCTAGTACCTGCACAAACAATCAAGAACCTTGCAACCAACGCGATAAAGGGGTTGCCGATCCCTTCACGGTCACTCGCAAAAGTGAGATCTGATAAAGATAATAAGATAAATATTTTTGGTATTTTTGTTGTATATATTGGAAAGTAAAGATTGCAAAATAGTAAACGAGATGCGATGTAAATAAAAAGAGATAAAATATAATAATAAAGAGACCATGGGGCCATAGGTTTCACTAGTGGCTTCTCTCATGATAGCATGTATTACGGTGGGTGAACAAATTACTGCCGAGCAATTGATAGAAGAGCGCATAGTTATGAGAATATCTAGGCAATGATTATGAGTATACGCATCAGGTCCATGTTAAGTAGACCGAAATGATTCTGCATCTACTACTATTACTACACACATCGGCCGCTATCCAGCATGCATCTAGAGTATTAAGTTCATAAGAACAGAGTAACGCTTTAAGCAAGATGACATGATGTAGAGGGATGAACTCAAGCAATATGATATAAACCCCATCTTTTTATCCTCGATGGCAACAATACAATATGTGCCTTATTGCCCCTACTGTCACTGGGAAAGGACACCGCAAGATTGAACCCAAAGCTAAGCACTTCTCCCATTGCAATAAAGATCAATCTAGTAGGCCAAACTAAACCAATAATTCGAAGAGACTTGCAAAGATATAAAATCATACATATAAGAATTCAGAGAAGAACCAAATATTATTCATGGATAAACTTGATCATAAATCCACAATTCATCGGATCTCGGCAAACACACCACAAAAAAGTATTACATCAAATAGATCTCCAAGAACATCGAGGAGAACTTTGTATTGAGAACCAAAGAGAGAGAAGAAGCCATCAAGATAATAACTATGGACCCGAAGGTCTGTGGTAAACTACCCACACATCATCGGAGAGGCTATGGTGTTGATGTAGAAGTCGTCCGTGATCGATTCCCCCTCCGGCAGGTCACCGAAAAAGGCCCTATATGGGATCTCACGTGTACGGAAGGTTGCGGCGATGGAAAAGTGGTTTCATGGCTCCCCTTGATGTTTTTAGGGTATAGGAGTATATATAGGCGAAAGAAGTACGTCGGTGGAACTCTATGGGGCCCATGAGGGTGGGGGCGCGCCCTCCTATCTCGTGGCCGCCTCGCGGACTTCCAGACTTCCACTCCAAGTCTCCTAGTTTGTGTTTGTTCCAAGAAAGATCCTCATGAAGGTTTCGTTCCATTTGGATTCCATTTGATATTCCTTTTCTGCGAAATACTAAAATAGGCAAAGAACAGAAACTGGCATTAGGCCTCCGGTTAATAGGTTAGTCCCAAAAATAATATAAAAGAGCATATTAAAGCCCATTAAACAACCAAAACAGGTAATATAATAGCATTGAACAATTGAAAATTATAGATACGTTGGAGATGTATCAAGCATCCCCAAGCTTAATTCCTGCTCGTCCTCGAGTAGGTTAATGATAAAAACAGAATTTTTGATGTGGAATGCTACCTAATATAATTTTCAATGTAGTTTTCTTTATTGTGGCATGAATGTTCAGATCCAAAAGATTCAAGACAAAATTTTAATATTGACATAAAAATAATAATACTTCAAGCATACTAACCAAGCAATTATATCTTCTCAAAATAACATAACCAAAGAAAGCTCATCCCTACAAAATCATATAGTTTGGCCATGCTTCATTTTTGTCACACAAAATGCCCCATCATGCACAACCCTGATGATAACCAAGCAATTGTTTCATACTTTAGCATTCTCAAACTTTTTCAACTTTCGCGCAATATATGAGCATGAGCCATGGACATAGCACTATAGGTGGAATGGAACGGTGGTTGTGGAGAAGACAAAAAGGAGGAAGATAGTCTCACATCAGCTAGGCGTATCAATGGGTTATGGAGATGCCCATCGATAGATATCAATGTGAGTGAGTAGGGATTACCATGCAACGGATGCACTAGAGCTATAATTGTATGAAAGCCCAACAAAAGTAACTAAGTGGGTGTGCATCCAACTTACTTGCTCATGAAGACCTAGGGCAATTTGAGGAAGCCCATCATTGGAATATACAAGCCAAGTTCTGTAATGAAAAATTCCAACTAGTATATGAAAGAGACAACATAAGAGACTCTCTATCATGAAGATCATGGTGCTACTTTGAAGCACAAGTGTGGAAAAAGGATAGTAACATTGCCCCTTCTCTCTTTTTCTCTCATTGTTTTTTGTTTAGGCCTTCTTTTTATGGCCTCTTTTTTCGTCCGGAGTCTCATCCCGACTTGTGGGGGAATCATAGTCTCCATCATCCTTTCCTCACATGGTACAATGCTCTAATAATGAATATCATCACAATTTTATTTACTTACAACTCAAGAATTACAACTCGATACTTAGAACAAAATATGACTCTATGTGAATGCCTCCGGCGGTGTACCGGGATGTGCAATGAATCAAGAGTGACATGTATAAAAAATTATGAATGGTGGCCATGCCACAAATACGATGTCAACTACATGATCATGCAAAGCAATATGACTATGATGAAGCATGTCATAATAAACGAAACGGTGGAAAGTTGCATGGCAATATATCTCGGAATGGCTATGGAAATGCCATATAGGTAGGTATGGTGGCTGATTTGAGTAAGGTAAATGATAGGTTTATGGTACCGGCAAAAGTTGCGCGGCACAAGAGAGGCTAGCAATGGTGGAAGGCTGAGAGTGCGTATAATCCATGGACTCAACATTACTCATAAAGAACTCACATACTTATTGCAAAAATCTACAAGTCATCAAAACCAAGCACTACATGCATGCTCCTAGGGAGATATATTGGTAGGAAAATACCATCGCTCATCCCCGACCGCCACTCATAAGGAAGGCAATCAAAGAACACCTCATGCTTCAAATTTGTGACACAACGGTTACCATACGTGCATGCTACGGGACTTGCAAACCTCAACACAAGTATTTCTCAATTTCACAATTACTCAACTAGCACGACTCTAGTATCACCATCTTTATATCTCAAAACAATTATCAAGTATCAAACTTCTCATAGTATTTAATGCACTCTATATGAAAGTTTTTATTATACCCATCTTGGATGCCCGTCATATTAGGACTAATTTTATAACCAAAGCAAATTACCATGTCGTTCTAAAAGATTCTCAAAATAATATAAGTGAAGCATGAGAGATCAATAATTTCTATAAAAAAACCACCACCGTGCTCTAAAAAGATATAAGTGAAGCACTAGAGCAAAATTATCTAGCTCAAAAGACATAAGTGAAGCACATAGAGTATTCTAATAAATTCCGATTCATGTGTGTCTGTCCCAAAAGGTGTGTACAGAAAGGATGATTGTGGTAAATTAAAAATCAAAGACTCAAATCATACAAGGCGCTCCAAGCAAAACACATATCATGTGGTGAATAAAAATATAGCCTCAAGTAAAGTTATTGATAGACGAAGACGATAGAGGGGATGCCTTCCGGGGCATTCCCAAGCTTAGGATTTTGTTTGTCCTTGAATTTTACCTTGGGATGCCTTGGGAATCCCAGAGCTTAGGCTCTTGCCACTCCTTGTTCCAAAATCCATCAAATCTTTACCCAAAAACTTGAAAACTTCACAACACAAAACTTAACAGAAGATCTCATGAGCTCCGTTAGTATAAGAAAACAAACCACCACTTTACTCTACTGTAATTAACTCATTCTTTATTTATATTGGTGTTAAACCTAATGTATTCCAACTTCTCTATGGTTCATACCCCCCGATACTAGCCATAGATTGATCAAAATAAGCAAACAACACACGAAAAACAAAATCTATCAAAACAGAACAGTCTGTAGGAATCTAGAGGTTTCGAATACTTCTGTAACTCCAAAAATTCTGAAAAATTAGGAAGATCTAAATAATTTGTATATTGATCTAGTGCAGTTGGAATTGGTATTTATCGCTCTCTGGTAAAAAATGAAAATTATTTTCGTGAGTGCATACCTTCTGTTTTTTCAGCAAGATCAAACAACAATCACCCAAGAAGATCCTAAAGGATTTACTTGGCACAAACACTAATTAAAACATAAAAACACAATCATTACATAGGATAGATAAATTACTTATTAGTAAATAGGAACAAAAAGTAAAGAAGAAAAATAAAATTGGGTCGCCTCCCAACAAGCGCTATTGTTTAACGCCCCTAGCTAGGCATAAAACCAAGAATAGATCTAGGTATTGTCATCTTTTCCCTTTGGTGATTGTCGGTGTCAAAACTGGCAGATCTCGGGTAGGGGGTCCCGAACTGTGCGTCTAAGGTCGATGGTAACAGGCGACAGGGGACACGATGTTTACCCAGGTTCGGGCCCTCTCTATGGAGGTAATACCCTACTTCTTGCTTGATTGATCTTGATGAATATGAGTATTACAAGAGTTGATCTACCACGAGATCGTAATGACTAAACCTTAAAAGTCTAGTCTGGATATGATTATGAGGATTCGGCCTATTTACGGACCTAGCCCTCTGGTTTATATAGACACGGGAGGGATCTAGGGTTTACACAAGGTCAGCTACAGAGAAAGGAATCTTCATAGTTGGTCGCCAAGCTTGCCTTCCACGCCCAGGAGAGTCCTATATGGACACGGGTAGAGTCTTCGGTCTTGTATCCTTACATCCCATCAGTCCGGCCCATATCCAATAGATCGGACACCCGAGGACCCCTTAGTCCAGCACTCCCTCATTAGCCCCTGAACCAGGCTTCAATGACGATGTGTCTGGTGCGCAGATTGTCTTCGGCATTGCAAGGCGGGTTCTACTTTCCGAATACTCCAGGATAGTCTTCGGATAAAACGAAGGTGTCCAGATCTGCAACACAAATACCACACACAACCGTAAGGAATATAATATTTCACGAGTCCCATCTGCTGACAACTTTTTGCAAGATGACATCACGTCTGTTCGGTCACTATATCGAACCGTTCTTGTCCGCCGTTCTATGCTTCAAGATGCGGTTTCCATTGGCACATCTTGTCAAAGTAGAGATCGTGTCCCCTTATTGTGGGATTTTCATCAATGCGGGCGTGGGTAACCCAACCGTGCCGTTTACACAACCCTTGCGAATAGGTGAGTTTTAGGGAGAGTGGGGAGGCGTTCGATATTCACTGCCTTTATAAGGGGATAAGGATTCCCCCTTCTTCTCCCACGCCTTCTCTCTTCCTCTTCCCTTCCACTCTTGAGCTCAAGTTCCCAAGTTCTCATCTTCTTCCCACTCGGGCAAGCACTCAACCATGTCCGGAGCCGGAGGTCAAGGCAAGTGGATGGTCTCCTCCGTCAAGGAGAAGGACATTAGTGAGCTTCGGGCGGCCGGGTACCTGGCGAAGGAAATCGCCCACCGTCTTCCAGCCCAGGGGCAAGTCGTCCCCACACCGAAGCCCAATGAGAGGGTGGTATTCATCCCCCATTTCTTCCGCGGGCTATGGTTTCCACTCCACCCTTTCGTCCGCGGGGTAATGTACTATTACGGGATAGACTTCCATGATCTATCCCCGAACTCTTTCCTCAACATCTCGGCGTTCATCGTCATGTGTGAGGCCTTCCTCCGCATTCAACCCCACTTCGGCCTGTGGCTCAAGGTCTTCAACGTGAAGCCGAAGGTGGTGGATGGCCAGCACGCGGAGTGCGGAGGCGCCTGTTGGAAATATGCCCTAGAGGCAATAATAAAAGCATTATTATTATATTTCCTTGTTCATGATAATTGTCTTTATTCATGCTATAATTGTATTATCCGGAAATCGTAATACATGTGTGAATAATAGACACCAACATGTCCCTAGTAAGCCTCTAGTTGACTAGCTCGTTGATCAACAGATAGTCATGGTTTCCTGACTATGGACATTGGATGTCATTGATAACGAGATCACATCATTAGGAGAATGATGTGATGGACAAGACCCAATCCTAAACATAGCATAAGATCGTATAGTTCGTTTGCTAGAGTTTTCCAATGTCAAGTATCTTTTCCTTAGACCATGAGATCGTGTAACTCCCGGATACCGTAGGAGTGCTTTGGGTGTGCCAAACGTCACAACGTAACTGGGTGACTATAAAGGTATACTACAGGTATCTCCGAAAGTGTCTGTTGGGTTGACACGGATCAAGACTGGGATTTGTCACTCCGTATGACGGAGATGTATCACTGGGCCCACTCGGTAATGCATCATCATAATGAGCTCAAAGTGACCAAGTGTCTGGTCATGGGATCATGCATTACGGTACGAGTAAAGTGACTTGCCGGTAACGAGATTGAATGAGGTATTGGGATACCGACGATCGGATCTCGGGCAAGTAACATACCGATAGACGAAGGGAATTGTATGCGGGGTTGCTTGAATCCTCGACATCGTGGTTCATCCGATGAGATCATCGAGGAGCATGTGGGAGCCAACATGGGTATCCAGATCCCGCTGTTGGTTATTGGCCGGAGAGTCGTCTCGGTCATGTCTACATGTCTCCCGAACCCGTAGGGTCTACACACTTAAGGTTCGGTGACGCTAGGGTTGTAGGGATATGTATATGCAGTAACCCGAATGTTGTTCGGAGTCCCGGATGAGATCCCGGACGTCATGAGGAGTTCCGGAATGGTCCGGAGGTAAAGAATTATATATAGGAAGTGCTATTTCGGGCATCAGGACAATTTCGGGGTCACCGGTATTGTACCGGGACCACCGGAAGGGTCTCGGGGGTCCACCGGGTGGGGCCACCTGCCCCGGGGGGCCACATGGGCTGTAGGGGGTGCGCCTTGGCCTATATGGGCCAAGGGCACCAGCCCCAAGAGGCCCATGCGCCTAGGGTTCAAGGAAGGGAAGAGTCCCAAAGGGGGAAGGCACCTCCTAGGTGCCTTGGGGAGGAGGGATTCCTCCCTTGGCCGCACCCCCCCTAGGAGATTGGATCTCCTAGGGCCGGCGCCCCCCCTTGGACTCCCTATATATAGTGGGGAAAGGAGGGCCTCTCACAACACGCCTTTGGTGCCTCCCTCTCCCTCTCCAACACATCCTCCTCCTCCATAGTGCTTAGCGAAGCCCTGCCGGAGTACTGCAGCTCCATCACCACCACGCCGTCGTGCTGCTGCTGGAGCCATCTCCCTCAACCTCTCCTTCCCCCTTGCTGGATCAAGAAGAAGGAGACATTACGCTGAACGTACGTGTGTTGAACGCGGAGGTGCCGTCCGTTCGGCGCTAGGATCTCCGATGATTTGGATCACGTCGAGTACAACTTCCTCATCCCCGTTCTTTGAACGCTTCCGCGCGTGATCTACAAAGGTATGTAGATGCAATCCAATCACTCGTTGCTAGATGAACTCATAGATGGATCTTGGTGAAACCGTAGGAAAATTTTTGTTTTCTGCAACGTTCCCCATCAGCGCCATGGTGAGTAAGCTGACCAATGTCTCCTGGCCGAAAGGCACTTTCGTGGAGACTGTCAAGGAATGACAGAAATAATGGTTCTACATCACAGAACCCCACGGCGCAAACTGGGCCG
Source organism: Triticum urartu (assembly GCF_003073215.2). Lineage (NCBI taxonomy): Eukaryota > Viridiplantae > Streptophyta > Magnoliopsida > Poales > Poaceae > Triticum > Triticum urartu. The sequence continues at coordinate 364,752,975 of NC_053028.1, forward strand.
CAACTGCCGAATTCAACTCCGGCGCTCCCATGCGACTCACCTCCTGGGTCGAGAAGAGCCCGAACTGGTGTTCGCAAGATGAGCTGATAGCACCGCAGACGCACATTCAAAGCATGGTGGACAAAGATGTCAAACTAGTCGATGTAATCCAGGTGATGCTAGTTCACCAGATTCTCCCGTGCCAAAGCTGAAGCCGCCCTCTATGTGAGTTCAATCCGAAGAAGCAGCATACCCCGAAGAGGCTCTTCGAAACCACTCACGAAGACGCCTGGAAGCTGCTCTTCAAGGGCAATGAGACATCGTCAGCCACAGATTCGGAGCGCGGGCATGGCATTAACCACCTCGCCAATGAGGTATGTTATTTTTAACGCATACCCTACTTGCTTGTTTCAAGGATGATATCTAAGCTTTTATTAGCATTGCTTCTTTAGGACTGGATGGAGAGGGCAAAGCAGATCCAGTGTCCGGCTCTGCTGCCTGAAGAACCAGTCATCTCGCGTTTAGCGAAGATGCTGGTGCCGGCACCATATAAGGCACCAACGAAGAATGCCAAGGGGAAGGCCAAGGGGGTCCGGAGTGGCCCCCACCGCAAGGGCGCTTCGTACGCAATGTTCGAAGACAAGACCCGCTCCTCCGCCGCCGAAGACGACGACGACGATGAGGAGGAGGAAAGCGACTCTCCCTCTAATGGGGGGGGGATAAGAGGGCGGCCTCCACAAATCTGGAGGCAGAGCCGCCCAAAAAGGGGAAAGGCCCTCTCATGGGCAGCTCCGCATGGGACGTCGACAGTAGTCCGGAGCGACGCCCCCGGAACAAGCCCCTGGCCGCATCGTTAGTACTAAGAACTCGTACACGTCCATTTATCTGGCCTTTCCACTTTATGATACTTATATGGTTTAATCATGTTATTGCAGTCCGGCCCACGACAGCTCCCAACGATCCTCATCAAGAGACTCGTTGGACTCAAAGGAGATGGCCAGCGAGACACCGCCGGCCGCTTACTCTCCCAAGGCCAAGAGAGATGACGAGGTGCTGTCCCAAAGGACCTTCCCAAGCCAGGGAGAGGTTCGGGAGGCCGTCAAGGCGGCGCCGGAGGGCGACACCTCGGCCGCCGGACACATGGGGGAACAGGCCCCCATGAAGACTGACGATGGGGGCCGTGCTCAATTCAGCCCCCCTCTGAGCATGAATCCGGAGACCCATACGGCCCCGGAGTCCGACAAGCAGCCTCCTTCAAGAGAAGGAGGCGCGCCCGTCCCGCTGGCGACCTCTGTCCAACCAGAGGCGCCGGATAATCTATTGGAAGTGCTACAAGGATCTTCCATTGTGGAAGAACACCGTATCCTTATGGGTATGATGATTGAGAAGGTTCAGTCCGTTAAGAGCGGACTGACCGAAGCCTGCAGCAGCCTGCTGACAGGTTTTGAGGTAAGCAGCGTTTAACCGAGAAAATCCCAATATAGACAGTAGCCCCTAAGACACTGTCCGGTGTTCGGAAAGAAAAGCCGGGCATAGGATCAATTAAATTTCGCAGGAAGCTAACCAAACCGTGTCTGATTTGAATAAGTAGGCGTCGTTGCTGGCCGCGACCTCTCACACCGCTGAAGTCTCCGGATTAAAGAAGAAACTGGAGCGGGCCGAAGAAGAGCTCGGCCAGGCGAGGAAGCAGCTGGAGGACCAGCAAGGTATGTAGTGACTTGCTATGTATTCGGAAAGAATAAACAATACATACTGACCGTAGTGTCATGATATGTGTAGGGCGACGACCGAGGTCGAGGCCCTGAAAAAGGCCCTGGCTGAGGCCGAGTGAAAAGCTGTCAAGGAGCAGGCTGCTCGTAAAAAGATTAAGGCCAGGCTGAACAAGGTCCAGCAGGAGATCCAAGATGCTGTCAAGAAGTATGAGGCGTTGGAGGGAGATGTTTCGGCTCGAGAGGCCGAACTCTCAAAGGCTCGCCAAAGCGTGGAAGCGGCTCGGGTTGAAGCCCAGGGTGCCCTCAAGGAGATCCAGGAGGTCAAGAAGATCGCAGCGGGTAAGGCATTTAGTATGCAAAGCAAGCATGTGAAGAAGAAATATTTCCTACTAACCCGGATTCGGAGTTCTCCAGGGGCATTTGCGGATCTGCCGTGCAGCGTGTCCGATGCTGCGGAGTTCTTCCGAGCCGAAGAAGGGAGCTCAACGGAGAAGCTGTTCTGGTCGTAATACCTTGCGCCATAACATCCGGTGCCCTTCACCGATAAGCTAAAATAGCTGGTCGTGCTGCATAGGGTGGCCAAACTAGCCATGAAGGATTTAGTAATCCGGCTGTGGTCTGCCAAAGCCATACCCAGCAGCTACTTCGGACTCGTGAAGCGGCTGGTAGGTGCCTGCCCTCGGCTAGACATCGTCAAGAGGTCAGCCTGCATCGAGGGTGCGCGCATGGCCTTCGCCCGTGTCAAGGTGTGGTGGGCGAAGATGGATGCCGCCAAGCTTGTGGCCGAGGGGCTACCTGAAGGCAAGGAGCACCACACGCCAGAGCGGTATTTTGAAGACGTCCTGGAGGGGTGCCGCATTGTGGCGACGCAATGTGCGCAGGACATTATCTTTGAATGAATGTATTCAAGTTCCTTCTCTTGTATGATAGAACAAAGTGGGTATGTAATAAAATGCTTGTTATGTTTTAAATTTTACCTCCTATGCGGCCGTGTTATATGAAATCTGAGGGTTAACCAGTCGTCAGCTTTTGCCCCCACGTAGGTAGTACGGAGGTGTTCGGGATGGAATCTAATAAATCTTGATCCAATTATATGGTCCTTGAAGGAGTTGTTTAGCGCAACGAACCAGGCAATCAGACTATGTGGCTTTAACGCCCTCACTTAGCCATAGGAGTTTGACAATAAAAACATGGGCGCAGCCCCTAGTATCCGAACCAGAGTGCTATAAGCGTTTGATCGGGAAGTACCGATCCTTCGCGTAATGCGGAAGAAATCTCCAACGATTTGCAACCTCCGAAGAGCTGACAGGCTCTCGCCACAACATGACAGTCAGTTCTCGGCTTTCTCTACTGAGGTGCTCCTTTGGATAAACCAAGGCACAATCGCAGTAGTTCTCCCTTTACTACCTTAGCCGATATAGTGGAATGTAAGGTAGCAAGCACAAGAGCCGGGCAACCCAACTATTGACCAAAGACATGATTCGGAGCCAATGCATATAGTGCTAAATTCGGGGTGCCGAACTATACTTATAAAAAGTGTTTGAACTTTTGTTGCCGTAGTGTGGGGTGCTATGAAGCCCTGGCAAACATCAAACATACCAAAAGTGTACGAGTGCTACCAGATAGGGTTACCCACATGGGAGGAAAAGAAGAAGAAAAAGAAAGAAAACAAAAAGGGTGCAAAGGTGATAAGCTGGGGCCTTAAAGCTCCAGCCGTGAACTGTTTTCATTGTAATTTGATTAATACGTCGAGGCGCATTGATACAAGGAGTGTGATAAGCAACAAGCTATTTAACATGCCAAAACCCAAGGGAGAGCTGCATGTGGGTCCTGAAAAACAGGTCGAGTGATTGTTAACGAGACCACCTTAAAAATCTCCCGTGCGTCTGATTTTCTTTCCGTCTTGGTGTGTTTGTCCTTCAAGAGGACTGGTGATCAGGCCATTAGATGGGGCCTGCGGGATTGAAACCTGAAAAGGAAACGAATAAAAGTGAAAGTATGTGTGTGTCCGGTGTCGGTTGAGCCATACTGTGGATGACAAACTAGCTATGCCTCCATCGATGCCCATGGAATTTTGAGTGCGTAGTTATGTACGCGTGGTGTGAATGCCACTACTTGACTGGGTATGAGACGGAGGCCGAATTGCTAGTCTAGCTCCTGACGAGCCGAGCTGTCCTGCTGCAGGGTGGTTCGGACCCTCTTGACGGTGTCCGTGGGCTTGGCAGCCGAATTAAGGTTCTGCTTGAGAAGGCCGCTCTATGTCACATCCCTAGTTCTGGTATGACCTAGGCCATCCTTCTTTGTGCATCATGTTTAAATTCCATTTAAATTTGAAATGAGGATTTGTGAAACCTTTAGAAATCATTTTTGGAAATGACCCAGATAAAAAAATTGCTCCAAAAGGGTCCAAGAAAATGCTCATGTTGCTCTCTGAAAATATTGGACAAAGATAAAATCAAACCAATATTTTTAAGAGCTCATAAGTATTTATTTTGGGCATTTGGAATTAATCCAGTAATTACTTGCTTTGGATATATATATTTGCTATATATATAATATATGTCCAAAAATTCTGAATTTTGGTGAGGGGCTTTGGATTAATCCCTTAGGTCCCTGCAAAAATTGTCAGAAGAAAATAAAATGATTCAGTATTATTACTAAGTCAAAACAAATTGCAGAAAATAGAAAACATTAATAAATAGAAAAACCAGAGAGAGAGAGAGAGAGAGTTTCTACTTGGCGCCTACCTGTGCGGCCTGCTGCTGAGGTCAGACCAGCCCACCAGGCCTCTGCCAGTCATCCTCCTCCTCTCGCCAGGAGGACGAGAGGCGCGTGCCCGGTGCCTACGGCCACACGTCGTGGCCACCTCCTGCTTCCGCCGACGCGGGAGACGCTCCTGAGGCTGCCGCGTACCCCCCGACCCTCTCTCACTCTCTCCCCGTGCCCTCCCCTTTCCTCTATCTCTCCCCCTCGCTCTTTCTCTCACGGCCGAGCACTCCCGTCGCCGCCGCTCGCTGTTGTCACGCTCACCGCCTCCCCCTCGCCCTCTTGTCGGGCCCACGAGCTCTGCGCCGTTGCCCTGCATCGTCTTCCTCAGCCACACAAGCCAGAGCGCCCCGAGGCACCTCCATCGCCGTCATCATCATCTCCGGCCACCGGAGATCGTCTTCGCCGCCCCGCCGTCTCCAGTGCTTCCCCGAGCTCGCTGACGCCTCTACAGGATCCGCTGTGAGCCCCGCCGTCGAACCCCCCTCTCCCCTGCTCTTCCGGCGCCCTCTAGCCCCGTCTGCCACCATGGCCATAGCTCCTCACCGCCGTTCATGCCGCCGCCATCGTCCTGGCCACCGCAGCTCGCGGCCGCGCATGCCAACACGCTCAGCAGCCCCTAGCAAGCCCACGCAGCCAACCGCAGCCCCTGCCATGCACCGCAGCGCTGCGCGCACACCCGACCGAACTCCAGTCGTCGCCTCGAGCTCGATTCCGGTGAGCTCCGATCGTCCCCGCCTCTCCCACTTGCCCCAAAAGTACGCGGACGAGCTCTGGCTCCTCGCCCGTGGCCTCTGCCGCCCAAATGGTCGCCGGAAGGCGAATTCCGTGCCCTCCGCCGCGTTCTGCCTCGCCGGCGGTTAAACGCCAGCGGGATTGACCGGGTTTGACATGGTCTGACCAGGGTTTGACCACCCTGGGTCACTGACGCGTGGGGCCAACCCCATTAACTAAACCAGTTTAGATTTAATTTAATTTAGTATTAACCACAGACACTAACGTGTGGACCCCACACGTTAGGTTTGACCTGGTCAGCCGCCTTTGACTTGCTGACGCAATGCTAATTTCATGCTGACGCAGTAATGGTTTTCTGGATTGAAAATAAATCAGGAAAATCCAGAAAATTAGCTAAACTTCAAAAATTCATAGAAATTCAACTGTAGCTTAGATTGAAATAATTTATATATGAAAAATTATCAGAAAAATTCAATCTATCCATCTGCACCATTTTCATGCATGACAAACCAACTTATACATGCTGTATATGAGGAACACATGAATGGCATTTATAAAGGCTTATTTTGGAGTTGCATTTGAACCTTTGGTTCAAATGGACCTCTTCCAAATAGAATGCTAAATGCATTAGCTCAAAACACATCACCTACTCATGCCATGTTCATGCATCATATTGTTGCATATGTTTGTGTATTGATTGCCGACACCATTCCTTCTCGATAGGTCCTGCTCCGGAGACCGATCCAGAGTACCTGTTAGAGGAGCAGTGCCCCCTGTTGATCTACCAGGCAAGCAAACCCCCTTGTTCATTCCGATACAACCCTACTCTCTCGCTCCTGCTCTCATTTATTGCATTAGGACAACAACGATTCAACTGCTACTTTATGATGTGGTAGTTGAACCCATTCCTCTGCATGACCTGTCATTGCCACAGTAAATAGTTAAAACCCACTAGTATGTGTTGGAGTTGATTGAGCCATGTTGTGTTCCTACCATGCATTTCCTGCTGTTGCTTAGAGTATGTCAGGTCTGATTCATCGGGAATGAATTGGAGTGTTACGATATGTTCTGGTGCTGAGAGTTAAGCGTGTGAACACGATTTGGTAAAGGTAGTGGTGAGAGGCCATGTAGGAGTACATGGTGGGTTGTCTCATTGGGACCGTCCTTAAGAACTGAGTTCTGTGTAAGTTGTCCAATGACTAGCTACTACCACACATTGGGTTCAGGTAACTCGACCCCTCTTGACTTATTAGCCAACTTGATCCCTGTCCAGGAGTTGCAACTAGTTTCTGGTGTTTGTAGGTAGTGCTATTTTTCTACCGAGTGGCACCCGGCAGGGTGGACTTGGGACAGACTAGGCACACGTGGCCCGGTGTACCGAGTGGCACCCGGATGGTGGGCTCGGGAACCCTGTACACATCGTTTGGGGCCGTGAGCGAAACCCCGGCCGGATCTCCTTGTGGATGGAACCCGAATAGGCGATAAACCTGGACTAGAGTATTGTGTGGTTAGTCAGGTCGTGGCCGACACCCTCGCCAGGCTTCCACTTGAAGGTTGCCGAGATACATGACGTCTACATGGTGATAAGTGGTGAGAGCGTGTGTGAAGAAGTACACCCCTGCAGGGTCATCATGATCTATTCGAATAGCCGTGTCCTCGGTTATGGACTTCTTGGATGCTTATGTGGTACGTAGACAACTTAAAGTGGATACTCTAAAATGCTCAAGACAAGTGTGAGTGCTATGGATGGCCTTCTCGTAGAGAGACAGGGATGAATCCATAATAGTGTATTGATGTGGTGATTAGTGGACTCGTGTGCGCTGCCTCACCTCAAAGAAGTTTCTCATAGTCATAGAATAGGATAGCCACTGAGTCAAAGCTGTCTTGCTGCAACTAAACTCCACATTACCTTCTTGATACAAATGCATGTATGATAGGATCTGATGTAAGTCTTGCTGAGTACCTTTGTACTCACATTTGCCTTATTTATGTTTGGCAGGTGAGACATCTGTCTCACTAGTAGTACCGCTTGGACTTCGACGGGTAGCTTGTTACCTCAGCTACGATCTTGTACCCTTGGGAGGGATTTGTAGATAGTCAGGCTTCTCGGCCTTTTTCTTTTGTAGTTGTCTGTACTCAGACATGTAATGCTTCCGTTCCTTGTATGCTCTGAATGATGGGTCATGAGACCTCTGTTTGTATTAATGCTATGTGACTCTTCTGGGCCTTTATCTATATGAGTTTTGAGTTATGTTGTGATGCCAAGTTGTACAGCACATACTTGCATGTTATGCGTACGTGTAACGTGTATTGCTATGTGTGGGATACGACAACCTAGTTGTCTATCCTTGGTAGCCTCTCTTATGGGGAAATGTAGTCTAGTGCTTCCATCGAGCCATGGTAGTCCGCTACAGCCCGGTTTACCCGGAGTCTTGCTAGCCCAGCACTACTGCTCCGGAACACTTAGACTGGCCGGCATGTGATTCACTTCGTTCCTGTGTCTGTCCCTTCGAGGAAATGTCATGCGGTGACATCCGGAGTCCTGCCTAGCCTGCTACAGCCCGGGTTCCCGGAGTCCTGTTAGCCCAGTTGCTACAGCCCATATTCACACGTTGCTGACCGACATGCTCGATGTTGTTTCATTTATGCCTGTCCCTGTAAGTTAGTGCCACTTTGGGTTCACGACTAGTCATGTTGGCCCGGGTTCTCTGTCATATGGATGCTAGCGACACTATCATATACGTGAGCCAAAAGGCGCAAACGGTCCCGGACCATGGTAAGGCGACACCCGTGGGAATACCGTGCGTGAGGCCGCAAAGTGATATGAGGTGTTACATGCTACATCGGTGTGACTTAGAATCGGGGTCCCGACAGCTTTGGTATCAGAGCCTGACTGCCTGTAGGATTACCAAGCCAACCTGGTCGAAGTTGGGTCGAGAAATTCTTTAGCTATATAGGGGAATTGATTGTGGAAGGGAACGTAAGGCTCTTTTTACTCCTTATACCCCATGCCTTCTGATCTGAGTCATCCTATCTTTCCTACGGGGTTAAGGAACTAGGCTTTCTCTTCCATCTATCAGGATCATGTGTTACTACTCCGTAATCTCTAAGGATTGGTTGATCTGAGTCATATCCCAGTTCGAGTACCTCCGGTGTAGCCTGTTTAGTAATATTTCAGAACCTTGATGTAACATCCCAAATTTTCAATTTGGAATGTTATACACTAGATCATCATTGCATATCATATTTATTGCATTTTGGCTGATCCTAGAAATTTTTCGCAACTCAAGGACCCTCGGAGAGAGTTGGGGATTTCGTTATTTTCATATTTGAGTTGTCTCAAATTTTGAAAAATATGATCTTTTGATTTTATTTATTTTATCTTCAATTATTTCTATTACAAAAATATGAGAGAGGGCATAAAATGACTTTCCCAAAATAAAGAAATATTGAGGATTTAATAAAAAATCAAATAAGATTTTATTTGGTTTTATTCGCTATTTTATTTGAATTTAGGAAAAATGTGCGTTTTTCAAAATTGCATTTAGGTCCCCAAATAAATGTTCATGTTGTGCGGCTTGATTTTAGAAGCCGGGGAAAATTTATTTCGGGATTTTTGGAGTCCGTTTAGTATTTCTTTCGTTAGTTTTTTTGAGCGGAATTATTTTAAAAAATATCCGAACCGACTCCGGGCCGTACCCGAGCGGGACTCCGCCCGAGGGGCCTTTTTAAGCCGACCACGCTGAGCTGCCGAAGCCCACCAGGCCGCCCGCCGAAACCCTAGCGCCCGCGCCGCCGCCGCCGTGCCGCCTCGCCACCGCCCCGCACCGCGCTGCCTCGCCGCCGCCCCGCGCCGCGCCGCCTCGCCGCCGACCCCGCCGTCCCGCCGCCGTTGCCGACGGTTTTCCTCAGAAAACCGCCCGGTTTTTTTAGATCCATTTTTTTATTAGAACAGCTTTTTAAGGTTTAGTTATTTAGCGAGCATTCGCTTGTTCATTCGTTTTAACGAACGTGTTTGTCGGTTAGATCCAGATAACGAACGTTCGTTCGTTAATCTGTTCGTCATTTTTCTTTTTCTCGGATTTTCCGTGATTATTTCTGATCGTGATTTCTGATCTGATTTTTGTTTTAGTATAACTTTTCGCTCGTTTATCGGAATCAGGCGTTTCAAGCGCGTGGAGTTTCGTCTCGAAACCCTCTTTCCGTTTAACAAACTTAAACAAGTTTTTGCCACTGTAAAAATTGCCCTAGATCCATAATAGTAAATGAAGCCTTTTTCTTTTGCCGTTTGTCTTTCGTTGCTTCGTTCGTTTTGATTCTTTTGCCAACCGGAGTTCTTAAGTTGAACTTTCTGGTTAGGTCCCTTATTTGAGTTTTACCTATGCATTAGTTGAGTACTTATTGTGTGCTTGTTTGTTTGCGATAGAGTATCCGGAGTGCGCCTCTTGTTACTTCGAATCGCTAGGTTTCCCGGATCATCAGCAAGGCAAGTAACACTTTGATCATACCTCCTACTACCCAGTTTTATTGCATTAGATCAATCCTTACACATTGCATGATTAGGATCTAATTAAATTGTGGGTTTGGGAAGTAGTTGAGGTAGTACCTATTACCTGTTTATTATCAAACCTTTGGGAGATACTTCTACGTTGCTTATTATGCCATGCTATGCTAGTAGACGTGGATTGGGTGAGTGTATCCATGACAGATGTGAGATTTTTAATTAATGGTTTATTTAAGGTGGCAACTTAAACACACATCTCGGTGCATTGAGGTACCTGGGTATTCTAGGATTGCTTGTTTTCTTTTGGACCGCCACCCAGGTTCAAAGGGATCATGAGATTATTCATGCTAGAAACTTCCGTGTGCAGCCACAAGCTATTATGGGCTCTAGCATAGTTGACTAAGTCGTGCGAACTCTTACAGTGGTAGACTAGCAGATGTAGGGGATGCAGGTGGTACGGTCTACCCATCGTAAGGTGCTAGCGCTTCTGAAAGACTATGTCTCGGTCATCCGTTTTCTCAAACACCGTGTAGTGCGAGAAACCAAACGGAGGCGATCGAGTCTTGTGGGCAAAAGTGCGCAAACCTCTGCAGAGTGTACAAACTAATCATGGTTAGCCGTGTCCCCGGTTATGGACATCTTGAGTATCTAGTACCTGGATTATCATGTGAATCTCAACATGTTACTATAAAATTTAATTTGATGAGTTTGTTTAATGATGATGTTTAATTGGGATTGAGGATGCTGTCAACCATTCTCAATGTTTAACGACCACCATTATAGTTAAATAAATTTATTCCTTTGCAGTAGGGAAAAATTAGCTTTTCGCAAAACTGTAACCATAGAGCTTTCCACCAGCCAAATATGCATGTAGAATATCTGTTTCATTCCATTACTCTCTATGTGTTACATTGCCAGCATATTCCATGTGCTGACCCATTTCAGGCTGCAACATTAATGTTGCAGACTTTTCAGACGACGATTAAGGAGTTTTAGGTCGTGGTTCTATACTCAGTGATGCCGTTGGAGTTGATGGACTCACTTATCTTCCAAGTCTTCCGTTGTTATCGTTATTAGATGGCCTTAAGCCATATTTATTGTAATAAGTTCTCTATTGAGACACTCGATGTAATAAGTGTGTGATTGCTACTCTGTTATAAATCCTTCAAGTACTGTGTGGTGTCAGCATTACTGATCCAGGGATGACACCGGAGCACAGAGATTGGACCATTTGAGGTCTGGTCGCTACACTTGAGTGATGATGTTGAGTTTGGTGCTACCTCGTCTTTTGCAGAATGTCTCATTTTGAGCATTTTACTGCCGTTATGCTGCCGGAATTGTCCTAGGAGTTTGAGAGATACTAATTTCTTGTGCTACCTTCTACATCCTATAGTTGGTGCTGAATCCATCCTTGTTTTCCTTGGTTTCGTTCTTCAGGTTGTTGCTGGTTAACCGAAGTTCTATTGCTCATAGTCGGAACCACAGAGATGGTAGGGATGAGGATCCTCCCGACCAGTCTTCATTGGCAGAGTTCATGTTAGAGATGGAGAGGAACAAGCGTGAGTCTAACCGCTTGTTAGCACGTATCGAGAAGAACACCGCACCCCAGTGCAAAGAGTCAGCGACCATCTATGATTTCATTGGTCTGAAACCACCTACCTTCCATCATTCCATTGAACCACTTGATGCAGATGACTGGCTCCGTAGTATCACACACAAGCTGCGTTCTGCGAACGTAGATGAAAGTGACAAGGTCACCTATGCTGCTTATCATCTAGAAGGTCCTGCTAGTCTTTGGTGGCAGAACTATCAGGCTATGCTTCCAGCTGGCCAGATACCCACCTGGAGAGATTTCACTGAGGCTTTTCGTGAGCATCACATTCCTCAGGCTCTCATTGACCGCAAGAGAGAAGAGTTCTGTAGTTTCACCCTGAGTAAGATGGTTGTTGATGCCTATAGTAGAGAGTTTGAGAACCTTGCCCGCTATGCTACAGAAGAGGTGTCCACAGACGCCAAGAAGCAGGTTAGGTTCTGGAAGGGTCTCAACCCCAAGTTGCGTCGTGATCTCCACTTGCATCATTGCAATACATTCCAGGCTCTTGTGAACAAGGCCATTAACGCAGAGACAACTCAGCTCACTTACGAGGAGTCTCGTAAGCACACCCGTGATTTGGGCTCTTCCTCCGGTTCTACTTCACAGAAGCGCCGGATTTGGGTTCCGAACTCCGCTCTTCCACCCGGTTATACACCGAGGCCCTCTTATGTGGCGCCTCACCCAGTTCAGCAGTATGCTCCACCCAGGCCTATTGGTAGACCGCTTGTCAAAGCGGGTCCACGTCCTACTTCAGGGACTTGTTTCACATGCGGAGAGCCAGGACACTATGCACGTGACTGCTCTCAAACCAACTATGCTCCACCTCATCTGAGAAGTCTGTTGGCCGTGGTAAGCCATCGCACAAGATGATTAGTGTCAAGTCAGCTCCCACTGAACGTGGATGTGTGCATCATGTCTCAGCTAAAGTCACTCATGATGATCCAGATGTTGTTCTTGGTACACTCCTTGTCAACTGTCATCCAGCTTCGGTTCTGTTCGATACCGGAGCATCTCACTCCTTCATCTCTGAAGGCTATGCTTGTTTGCACGACATGTCATTTTGTGATATGCCAACTCCACTTGAAATCCAAACTCCAGGGTCTAGATGGCAAACTACCAGAATAAGCCATTGTAATGAAATCCTTGTTGACAGACTTGTATTCCTTGCATCACTTGTAGCCCTCAAGTCTTCAGATATTAACATCATCTTGGGTATGGACTGGATGACAGCTCATCATGCCAAGATTGATTGTTTCACTAGGTCTGTTCAGCTTACACACCCATATGGAAAGATAGTCACTGTCTCCACCAGAGTTGCAAAGCATCAAATCTATTCTCTTAATGCCAGCCCTCTTCCAGACCTTGAAGATATCCCGGTAGTCCGTGACTTTCGGGATGTATTTCCAGAGGAACTACCAGGTATTCCACCTGACAGAGATGTAGAGTTTGTCATAGATCTTATCCCAGGAACCGCCCCAATCTCTAGGAGACCTTACAAGATGACACCCTTAGAACTAGCTGAGCTTAAGAAACAACTCGATGAATCCTTGCAAAAGGGTTTCATCCTTCCTAGTTCTTCTCCCTGGGCTTGCCCCTTCCTCTTCGTCAAGAAGAAGGATGGTACGGACCGGATGGTTGTAGATTATCATCCCGTTAATTTGGTCACGATAAAGAACAAGTATCTGCTCCCCAGGATCAATGATCTGTATGATCAGCTTGCTGGATCCTCGGTCTTTTCCAAGATGGATTTGAGGTTAGGCTACCACCAAATCAAGATCAGAAACGGGGACATTCCTAAGACGGCTTTTGTCACTCATTATGGCTAGTACGAGTACACCGTCATGTCCTTTGGTCTAACCAATGCTCCAGCTACATTCTCTCGCTTGATGAACTCGATCTTCATGGAGTACTTAGATAAGTTCGTCGTGGTTTACGTCGATGATATTCTTATTTACTCGAAGAACAAGGAAGAGCATTCCGAACATCTTAGACTTGTGTTAGAAAAACTCAGAGAGCACTGCCTTTATGCCAAGTTCTCCAAGTGAGAATTTTGGTTGCTAGAAGTGACCTACCTGGGCCACGTGATATCTGGTAAGGGCATTGCTGTCAATCCCGAGAGAGTTCAGGCCTTTCTTGACTGGACTCTGCCTGAAACAGTTAAGCAAGTTAGGAGTTTCCTTGGCCTAGCCAGTTACTGTCGACGCTTTGTTGAAAACTTCTCCAAAGTGGCCAAACCTCTCACGGAACTTCTCAAGAAAGATAAAAAGTTTGAGTGGTCCCCACAGTGTGAGCATAGTTTTTAGGAACTAAAAGACGCCTGACTTCCACTCCCATACTTGTGCCACCGGATTTCACTAAAGACTTTGTTATCTACTGTGACGCCTCACGACAGGGACTAGGTTGCATTCTTATGCAAGATCGCCATGTGATTACCTATGCAGCTCGACAGTTGCATCCACATGAGGAGAATTATCCTACACATGATCTAGAGCTTGCAGCCGTAGTCTATGCACTTAAGACCTGGCGATATTACCTTCTTGGTAAGCGCTGCGAGATTTACACCGATCACCAGAGTCTCAAGTATATCTTCACCCAACCAGATTTGAACCTTAGGCAAAGACGTTGGTTGGAGTTGATCTCAGATTATGACTTAGGGATTACCTACACCCCAGGCAAGGGAAATGTCATGGCTGATGCGCTAAGTCGTAAGTCCTATTGCAACAATCTTATGTTGCAGCAGGGCCAACCATTTCTCCATGAGGAATTCTGTAAGCTTAACCTTCACATTGCTCCTCGTGGATTCCTTTCTACCTTGGTGGCGAAACCTACTCTTGTGGATCATATCATAGAAGCCCAGAAGCATGATACGGGGATTACCCGGATCAAGAGAAACATTGCCAAGGGCATTGCTAGTAGTTTCTCTATAGATGATCGAGGTGTTGTTTTCTTCGGGAATCGCCTGGTGGTCCCCAAGAAGCAGCATCTTCGACAACTAATCCTTAAGGAGGCCCATGAATCTCCTCTCACGATTCATCCCGGTAGTACTAAAATGTATCACGACCTACGCCAGAGGTTCTGGTGGACTAGGATGAAGAGAGAAATCGCTGAGTTCATTGCTAACTGTGACGTTTGTCGTCGCGTTAAGGCAGAACATCAAAGGCCTGCTGGCACCCTTCAACCTTTAGCTATTCCTGAGTGGAAATAGGATAAAGTTGGTATGGACTTCATCATCGGCTTTCCAAGGACCAAGAGAGGGAATAATGCTATCTTCGTAGTCATTGATCGTCTTTCCAAAGTGGCTCACTTCCTACCTGTTCGAGAGAGTATCACTGCTAGTCAGCTCGCTGACTTATATATTTCTCGAATAGTGTCACTAAATGGTGTTCCACTAGAGATCAATTCAGACCGTGGTAGTCTTTTCACTTCTCATTTCTGGGAGAGTTTCCAAACTGCCATGGGCACCCATCTTTCCTTCAGTACCGCTTTCCACCCTCAATCAAGTGGTCAGGTGGAAAGGGTCAACCAAATTCTCGAAGACATGCTCAGAGCTTGCGTTATCTCATTCGGTATGGATTGGGAGAAGTGTCTTCCTTACGCCGAATTTTCTTATAACAATAGCTACCAATCCAGCCTCAAGAAAGCTCCTTTTGAGATTCTGTATGGACGAAGATGTCAAACACCTTTGAACTGGTCAGAAACCGGTGAAAGACAATTCTTTGGACCGGATATGATCCAGGAGGCAGAAGAACAAGTTCACATCATTCATGAGAATTTGAAAACAGCCCAATCTCGTCAAAAGAGCCAGTATGACCGCCGTCATAAGGAAGTGGCTTATGAAGTTGGCGACAAGGCTTACCTTTGGGTTACCCCTTTGAAGGGTACCCATCGATTCGGTATCAAGGGCAAGTTGGCTCTTCGTTACATTGGTCCTTTTCGCATTCTCGCTAAACGAGGAGAGGTTGCCTACCAGTTGGAACTACCCCCACATCTTTTCTAAGTACATGATGTCTTCCACATCTCTCAACTCAGGCGTTGCTTCTCGGATCCCATCCGCAGAGTGGACCACGACACGCTTGATCTCCAAGATAACCTCACTTATCGAGGGTACCCCGTCCGCATTCTGGATCAAGCAGAGTGTGTCACTCGACGTCATAACATCAAGTTTCTCAAGGTTCGGTGGTCTCATCATTCTGAGAGAGAAGCTACCTGGGAGCGTGAAGATCGTCTTCGACTTGAGTACCCCACTTTCTTTCCGCCGACCCCTGAATCTCGAGACGAGATTCTTTCGAGTGGGGGCGAGTTGTCACATCCCTAGTTCTGGTATGACCTAGGCCAGCCTTCTTTGTGCATCATGTTTAAATTCCATTTATATTTGAAATGAGGATTTGTGAAACCCTCAGAAATCATTTCTGGAAATGACCCAGATAAAAAAATTGCTCCAAAAGGGTCCAAGAAAATGCTCATGTTGCTCTCTGAAAATATTGGATAGAGATAAAAATCAAACCAATATTTTTAAGAGCTCATAAGTATTTATTTTGGGTATTTGGAATTAATCCAGTAATTATTTGCTTTGGATGTATATTTGCTATATATATAATATAGGTCCAAAAATTCTGAATTTTGGTGAGGGGCATTGGATTAATCCCTTAGGTCCCTGCAAAAATTGTCAGAAGAAAATAAAATGATTTAGTATTATTACTAAGTGAAAACAAATTGCAGAAAATAGAAAACATTAATAAATAGAAAAACCAGAGAGAGAGAGTTTCTACCTGGCGCCTACCTGTGTGGCCTGCTGCTGAGGCCGGCCCAGCCCACCAGGCCTCTGCCAGTCATCCTCCTCCTCTCGCCAGGAGGACGAGAGGCGCGTGCCCGGTGCCTGCAGCCACATGCCGTGGCCACCTCCTGCTTCCACTGACGCGGGAGAGGCTCCTGGGGCCGCCGCGTACCCCCCCGACCCTCTCTCACTCTCTCCCCGTGCCCTCCCCTTTCCTCTGTCTCTCCCCTCGCTCTTTATCTCACGGCCGAGCACGCCCGTCGCTGCCGCTTGCTGTTGTCACGCTCACCGCCTCCCCCTCGCCCTCTCGTCGTGCCCACAAGCTCCGCGCTGTTGCCCTGCATCGTCTTCCTCAGCCACGCAAGCCAGAGCGCCCCAAGGAGCCTCCATCACCGTCGTCATCATCTCCGGCCACCGGAGATCGTCTTCGCCGCCCCGCCGTCTCCAGTGCTTCCCCGAGCTCGCTGACGCCTCCGCAGGATCCGCTGTGAGCCCCGCCGTCGAACCCCCCTCTCCCCTGCTCTTCCGGCGCCCTCTAGCCCCGTCTGCCACCACAGTCGTAGCTCCTCGCCGCCGTTCATGCCGCCGCCGTCGTCCTGGCCACCGTAGCTCACGGCCGCGCACACCAACACGCTTAGCAGCCCCCCAGCAAGCCCACGCCACCAACCGCAGCCCCTGCCATGCACCGCAGCGCTGTGCGCGCACCCGGCCGAACTCCAGCCGCCGCCTCGAGCTTGATTCTGGCGAGCTCCGGTCGTCCCCGCCTCTCCCACTTGCCCCAGAAGACGCGGACGAGTTCTGGCTCCTCGCCCGTGGCCTCCGCCGCCCAAATGGTCGCCGGAAGGCGAATTCCGTGCCCTCCACCGCGTTCTGCCTCGTCGGCGGTTAAACGCCGGCAGGGTTGACAGGGTTTGACCCCGTTTGACCAGGGTTTGACCATCCTGGGTCACTGACGCTTGGGGCCAACCCCATTAACTAAACCAGTTTAGGTTTAATTTAATTCAGGATTAACCATAGACACTGACGTGTGGACCCCACACGTCAGGTTTGACCTGGTCAGCCGCCTTTGACTTGCTAATGCAATGCTGCTGTCATGCTGATGTAGTAATGGTTTTCTGGATTTAAAATAAATCAGGAAAATCCAGAAAATTAGCTAAACTTCAAAAATTCCTAGAAATTCAACCGTAGCTCAGATTGAAATAATTTATATATGAAAAATTATCAGAAAAATTCAATCTATCCATCTGTACCATTTTCATGCATCACAAACCAACTTATACATGCTGTATATGAGGAACACATGAATGATATTTATAAAGGCTTATTTTGGAGTTGCATTTGAACCTTTGGTTCAAATGGACCTCTTCCAAATAGAATGCTAAATGCATTAGCTGAAAACACATCACATACTCATGCCATGTTCATGCATCATATTGTTGCATATGTTTGTGTATTGATTGCCGACACCATTCCTTCTCGATAGGTCCTGCTCCGGAGACCGATCCAGAGTACCTGTCAGAGGAGCAGTGCCCCCCTATTGATCTACCAGGCAAGCAAACCCCCTTGTTCATTCCGATACAACCCTACTCTCTTGCTCCTGCTCTCATTTATCGCATTAGGACAACAACGATTCAACTGCTACTTTATGCTGCGGTAGTTGAACCCATTCCTCTACATGACCTGTCATTGCCACAGTAAATAGTTAAAACCCACTAGTATGTGTTGGAGTTGATTGAGCCATGTTGTGTTCCTACCATGCATTTCCTGCTGTTGCTTAGAGTATGTCAGGTCTGATTCATCGGGAATGAATTGGAGTGTTACGATATGTTCTGGTGCTGAGAGTTAAGCGGTGTGAACACGATTTGGTAAAGGTAGCGGTGAGAGGCCATGTAGGAGTACATGGTGGGTTGTCTCACTGGACCGTCCCTAAGAACTGAGTTCTGTGTAAGTTGTCCAATGACTAGCTACTACCACACATTGGGTTCAGGTAACTCGACCCCTCTTGACTTATTAGCCAACTTGATCCCTGTCCAGGAGTTGCAACTAGTTTCTGGTGTTTGTAGGTAGTGCTATTTTTCTACCGAGTGGCACCCGGCAGGGTGGACTTGGGACAGACTAGGCACACGTGGCCCGGTGTACCGAGTGGCACCCGGATGGTGGGCTCGGGAACCCTGTACACATCGTTTGGGGCCGTGAGCGAAACCCCGGCCGGATCTCCTTGCGGATGGAACCCGAATAGGCGATAAACCTGGACTAGAGTCTTGTGTGGTTAGTCAGGTCGTGGCCGACACCCTCGCCAGGCTTCCGCTTGAAGGTTGCTGAGATACATGACATGTACATGGTGATAAGTGGTGAGAGCGTGTGTGAAGAAGTACACCCCTGCAGGGTCATCATGATCTATTCGAATAGCTGTGTCCTCGGTTATGGACTTCTTGGATGCTTACGTGGTACATAGACAACTTAAAGTGGATACTCTAAAATGCTCAAGACAAGTGTGAGTGCTATGGATGGCCTTCTCGTAGAGAGACGGGGATGAATCCATAATAGTGCATTTATGTGGTGATTAGTGGACTCGTGTGCGCTGCCTCACCTCAAAGAAGTTTCTCGTAGTCACAGAATAGGATAGCCACTGAGTCAAAGCTGGCTTGCTGCAACTAAACTCCACATTACCTTCTTGATACAAATGCATGTATGATAGGATCTGATGTAAGTATTGCTGAGTACCTTTGTACTCACGTTTGCCTTATTTATGTTTTGCAGGTGAGACATCTGTCTCACTAGTAGTACCGCTTGGACTTCGACGGGTAGCTTGTCACCTCAGCTACGATCTTGTACCCTTGGGAGGGATTTGTAGATAGTTAGGCTTCTCGGCCTTTTTCTTTTGTAGTTGTCTGTACTCAGACATGTAATGCTTCTGTTGCTTGTATGCTCTGAATGATGGGTCATGAGACCTCTGTTTGTATTAATGCTATGTGACTCTTCTGGGCCTTTATCTATATGAGTTTGAGTTATGTTGTGATGCCAAGTTGTACAACACATACTTGCATGTTATGCGTACGTGTAACGTGTATTGCTATGTGTGGGATTCGACAACCTAGTTGTCTATCCTTGGTAGCCTCTCTTATGGGGAAATGTAGTCTAGTGCTTCCACCGGGCCATGGTAGTCCGCTACAGCCCGGTTTACCTGGAGTCCTGCTAGCCCAGCACTACTGCTCTGGAACACTTAACTGGCCGACATGTGATTCACTTTGTTCCTATGTCTGTCCCTTCGGGTAAATGTCACGCGGTGACATCTGGAGTCTTGCCTAGCCTGCTACAGCCCGGGTTCCCGGAGTCCTATTAGCCCAGTTGCTACAGCCCAGATTCACACGTTGCTGACCGACATGCTCGATGTTGTTTCATTTATGCCTGTCCCTGTAAGTTAGTGCCACTTTGGGTTCACGACTAGTCATGTCGGCCCGGGTTCTCCGTCATATGGATGCTAGCGACACTATCATATACGTGAGCCAAAAGGCGCAAACGGTCACGGCCATGGTAAGGCGACACCCGTGGGAATACCGTGCGTGAGGCCGCAAAGTGATATGAGGTGTTACATGCTAGATCGGTGTGACTTAGAATCGGGGTCCCGACACTCTATACTTCTGCTGCTAAGGTAGCTGTGTGCTCCTCTATACGGAGGGAGCGTTCCGTATTTCCATTAACTGTTATGACGCCATGTGGACCGGGCATCTTGAGCTTGTGATAAGCATAGTGTGACACTACATTGAATCGGGCGAATGCGGTCCGTCCGAGCAGTGCGTGATAGCCACTCCGAAAGGGGACTATGTCGAAGATTAACTCCTCGCTTCGGAAATTGTCCGGAGATCCGAAGACAACCTCGAGCGTGACTGAGCCCGTACAGCGGGCCTCTACACTTGGTATGACTCCTTTGAAGGTAGTCTTTCTGGGTTTGATCCGTGATGGATTAATGCCCATTTTGCGCATTGTGTCTTGATAGAGCAGATTGAGGCTACTACCCCCGTCCATAGGGACGCGCGTCAGGTGAAATCCGTCAATGATAGGGTCGAGGACTAGCGCGGCTGAGCCGCCATGACAGATACTAGTCGAATGATCCCGACGATCAAAGGTGATCGGGAATGATGACCATGGGTTGAATTTTGGGGCGACTGGCTCTATCGCATAGACGTCCCATAGTGCGCGCTTGCGATCCCTTTTGGGGATGTGTGTAGCATATATCATGTTCACTATTTTGACTTGAGGGGGAAACTTCTTCTGTTCCCCTGTGTTCGGCGGCCGGGGCTCCTCGTCGTCGTCTTCGCTTTGCGATTCCTTATCCTTGTTTTCGGCATTTAACTTGTCGGCCTATTTAAAAACCCAACAATCTCTATTGGCATGATTGGGTGGTTTATCTGGGGTGCCATGAATCTGGCACGGACGATCAAGTATGCGGTCCAGGCTAGATGGGCCCGAATTGTTCTTTTTGAACGGCTTTTTCCACTGACCAGGCTTAGAGCCACTGAATCCGGCATTGACCGCCGTATCCTCGATGTTGTCATTGTTATTTTGATGCTTGTACCTGTTGTGTTGAGACTTATCATTGCTATTTTTAGCTTCAGGGGTGCCGGCGTCGCTTGCATTGTTTTTGCTACGGGCCAGCCAACTATCCTCGCCCGCGCAAAAGTGGGTCATGAGTGTCATGAGGGCCGCCATGGACTTTGGCTTCTCTTAGCCGAGGTGGCGGGCGAGCCATTCGTCGTGGATGTTGTGTTTAAAGGCCACTAGGGCTTCGGCATCCGGACAATCGACTATCTGCTTCTTTTTAGTTAGGAACCTGGTCTAGAATTTCCTGGCAGACTCTCTGGGCTGTTGAACTATATGGCTTAAGTCATCGGCGTCTGGAGGTCGAACGTATGTACCATGGAAGTTATCAAGGAAGGCTTCTTCCAAGTCCTCCAAGCTGTCGATGGAGTTTTCGGGTAGGCTGTTCAACCAGTTCCGTGTTGGTCCTTTGAGTTTTAGGGGGAGGTATTTAATGGCATGAAGGTCATCGCCGCGGGCCATATGAATGTGGAGAATGAAGTCTTCGATCGATACTGTGGGGTCTGTGGTGCCATTATACGATTCTATATTCATGGGTTTGAACCCTTCTGGGAATTCATGTTCCATCACTTCGTCGGTGAAGCAATGAGGGTGTGCGGCGCCTCTGTATCGGGTCGTCTCGTGACGTAGCTCTGATGGAGTCCATCTGCGGCTTTCGGCCCGTGCATGACTAGGTTTGTCACGTGTGAATAGATGGTCGTCATCGCGTGCCGGGGCACGTCCTCGCGATCCGTAGATTGATCTGGTATGTCCTGCTTTATTGTTCAGGTCATGTTGAAGGTCATATGAATGACCGTGAGCTAATTTACCTCTGCCTTTGCGATGAGGCGGGGCAGCTTGGTGTTTGGCTTGAGCTGCCGCTTTGTCCCGGCCACGTGGTGGTCGGTCAGCCGCATTGCGCGATGGTGGTATGTGTTCCGGCGCCTCGTCGTTGAACTGAGGTAGTAATTTGTGCTTCGGGTAGCTTTCGGCCAGGCGCTTGAGGCTGTATTCTTTGGCTGCTAGGACGTCGGTCCATTTATCGTTGAGTAGATCTTGGTCAGCTTGAAGCTGTTGCTGCTTCTTTTTCAGGCTCCTTGCAGTGGCTATTAGCTGGCACTTGAAGCGCTCCTGCTCAAGAGGTTCCTTAGGCACGATAAAATCCTCGGTGCCGAGGCTCGCCTCGTCCTCGGAGAGCGGAAGATAATTAATGTCCTCCAAGTCCTTGTGCGTGGCCTGTTTACCAGGGCTAACCTGCCCATCTTCCCGTTCATCCTATTCGGTAGCTGTGTCAATGGGTCTTCGTTGTCTTCGGCACCTTCCGAAGTGTTATCTTCTCCTGTGACGGTGTTACTATCTTTACTGCGGCGTGACTTAGAGCGGTGCCGCTGACGCCGGTGTTTCGATTGTATCTCAGGAGGTTTATCCTCAACTGGATCTTCTTTGTCGTCGTCGATGTTCTCCTTTGGTGCATCCACCATGTATACATCGTACGAGGAAGTGGCCGTCCAGCGTCCGGTGAACGGCGGGTCCTGGGCCTCTTCTTCTCTGGCATCGTCGTCCATACCGTCGATGTCGCCGGAGCCGTAATCGAGCATGTCAGTTAAGTCTTTGACAGTGGCTATAAAGTGGGTGGCGGGTGGAGAGCGAAATTCCCTGTCATCAGCTTCTAATTTGAATCGGATATAGTTTGGCTGTGAACCCCCCGATGGATTTTTAATGAATTCAGCACATCGCCCAATGGTGAGTGCCGGAAAATGTCCGGGGCGCTGAATTTGGGGATCGATAACCGATCATGCTCGACATGTGCAGACGCACGTAGTTTGGAACTTATAACCAGAAACGAGTCCGTAGCTCCGGAGATACATATGTTACTTAAAGTTAAATTTGTGTGCGGCTCCAACGCCGTGGAGTCTGCGGCCTCCATGGCGGGTTTGAGCATCCTGTCCTCAGATGGCGCGACCTGCTCTAGATCTAAGGCCAGAGCAATTTCAGGTGTGATTTCCTGGGTATGGCCCGATGAAAAATCTACGTCATGTTCATCGTGGTGGCTGGGAGCGGCTGTCGTGGTCTCGAATCCATTGAAGATCAAGTCTCCACGGATATCCGTGACGCAGTTTAGGTTTCCAAATCTGACCTGGTGGCCAGGGGCGTAGCTTTCGATCTGCTCCAGATGGCCAAGCGAGTTGTCCCGCAGTGCGAAGCCGCCGAACACGAAGATCTGTCCGGGGAGGAAGACTTCCCTTACGACAGCATCATTGTGGATGATTGAAGGAGCCATCAAACCTTTTGAGGATGGCATGGTGGAACTCTCAATGAAAGCACCAATGTCGGTGTCAAAACCGGCGGATCTCGGGTAGGGGGTCCCGAACTATGCATCTAAGGTCGATGGTAACAGGAGACCTGGGGACACGATGTTTACCCAGGTCCGAGCCCTCTCTATAGAGGCAGTACCCTACTTCCTGCTTGATTGATCTTGATGAATATGAGTATTACAAGAGTTGATCTACCACGAGATCGTAATGACTAAACCCTAAAAGTCTAGTCTGGCTATGATTATGAGGATTCGGCCTATCTACGGACCTAGCCCTCCGGTTTATATAGACACGGGAGGGTTCTAGGGTTTACACAAGGTCGGTTACAGAGAAAGGAATCTTAATAGTTGGTCGCCAAGCTTGCCTTCCACGCCCAGGAGAGTCCTATCCGGACATGGGTAGACTCTTCGGTCTTTGTATCCTTACGGCCCATCAGTCCGGCCCATATCCAATAGATCGGACACCCGAGGACCCCTTAGTCCAGGACTCCCTCAGTGATAAAGAGAGACTTTCTTATCTAAAGCACTTATCTTTCTATTTTGTGAAAGCACGTGGACATTAATGGTAGAAGGAAGATTAAGCACACTATGAAAATTTGCATCTAAGCTAGCCTTCATCTCTTTGATAATTTCATTCTGATAAAAACACAAAAGAGAGGTGGACTCAACTTTTTCACTCATGGGGTCCCCAAATTTAGCTTTCATCTTTTCATATGTATCGATGGCATCCCCCTCAAGAAAACCTTCTTCAAAAATAGAATCTAAAACTTGCTTGAAAGAAGAGGATAAGCCAACATAAAAGCTTTTTAAGTATATCTCAATTTGATATTGGGGTACATAGCTGGCTCGAATCCTTAACAGCCTATCCCAAGCATCTTTCAAAGATTCATCAAGCAAATAACGAAAAATTCTGGGGTCATCTTCATCAAAATTATTTAAACTCTCATTGTTAACCCCGGTAGGTCTTTCCATAGCATCATTATTTATGAGCTTAGAAATGATAGAGGGATTATCCAAGGTATTAAAACCTGGGAAACCCTTAGCCCCTTTTGGTTCGGACATAGTAATAGAAAGGCAAGCTTTACGCAAACAAGAGGACAATGAGAGAATGCAAAGGTGAAGTGGGGGAGAGGAAAACAGGAGGCGAATGGCAAATAATGTAATGCGAGGGAGAATAGTTTACGATGGGTACTTGGTATGTCTTGACTTGAGCGTAGATCTCCCCGGCAACGGCGCCAGAAATCCTTCTTGCTACCTCTTGAGCATGTTTTGGTTTTCCCTTGAAGAGGAAAGGGTGATGCAACAAAGTAGCGTAAGTATTTCCCTCAGTTTTTGAGAACCAAGGTATCAATCTAGTAGGAGATAACACGCAAGTTACCTAGTACCTGCACAAACAATCAAGAACCTTTAAACCAACATGGTAAAGGGGTTGTCAATCCCTTCACGGTCACTCGCAAAAGTGAGATCTGATAAAGATAATAAGATAAATATTTTTGGTATTTTTGTTGTATAGATTGGAAAGTAAATATTGCAAAATAGTAAATGAGATGCAATGTAAATAAAAAGATATGCAATATAATAAGAAAGAAACCCGGGGGCCATAGGTTTCACTAGTGGCTTGTCTCATGACAGCATGCATTACGGTGGGTGAACAAATTACTGCCGAGCAATTGATAGAAGAGCACATAGTTATGAGAATATCTGGGCAATGATTATGAATATAGGCATCACGTCCGTGTTAAGTAGACCGAACCGATTCTGCATCTACTACTATTACTCCACACATCGACCGCTATGCAGCATGCATCTAGAGTATTAAGTTCATAAGAACAGAGTAACGCTTTAAGCAAGATGACATGATGTAGAGGGATAAACTCAAGCAATATGGTATAAACCCCATATTTTTATCTTCGATGGAAACAATATAATACGTGCCTTGCTGCCCCTACTGTCACAGGGAAAGGACACCGCAAGATTGAACCCAAAGCTAAGCACTTCTCCCATTGCAAGAAAGATCAATCTAGTAGGCCAAACTAAACCGGTAATTCGAAGAGACTTGCAAAGATATCAAACATGCATATAAGAATTCAGAGAAGAACCAAATATTTTTCATAGATAAACTTGATCATAAATCCACAATTCATCGGATCTCGGCAAACACACCGCAAAAAGTATTACATCGAATAGATCTCCAAGAACATCGAGGAGAACTTTGTATTGAGAACCAAAGAGATAGAAGAAGCCAGCTAGCTAATAACTATGGACCCGAAGGTCTGTGGTAAACTACTCACACATCATCGGAGAGGCTATGGTGTTGATGTAGAAGCCCTCGATGATCGATTCCCCCTCTGGCAGATCACCGGAAAAGGCCCCAAATGGGATCTCACGGGTACGGAAGGTTGCAGCGGTGGAAAAGTGGTTTCATGGCTCCCCCTGATGTTTTTAGGGTATAAGAGTATATATAGGCGAAATAAGTACGTCAGTGGAACTCCGTGGGGCCCATGAGGGTGGGGGGGTGCCCTCCTATCTCATGACCATTTTAGACACGTGGTCCAGCCAATGGCTAACTGACACATTTACAACGGTCGGATTTTGGAGCAACGGTAACATTACTTGAGGAACAAGTAATGCTAACTTCTCGGCCAGAGACAAATATCTCCCAACGAAGAAGATTACAGTCTCTTGCTGGCAAGTATTTGCTCGGAGCACAAAGAGATTTTTCTCACAACTTACATAGGATTAGGGTTTAGCATCAGAGAAGAAGAACAACTAAATAAATGCTACGTCTTCACTTCGTCTTCAATCTCCTCGGACAGACACTGAACCAATGGCTTCACTTCAGCAATTTTTGAGGGGGCACTCTTGTGATCATTATCTTCGGTGATGACCTTCGCTGCACCGCAGGGACATTATCTTCATCATTTACATCAAACTCCTCATGATCTCAAGGACCTATTACTCTGTGTGCACTAGAAAACACATAAGTACCCTACTTTTTATGTCGACGAACTCCAGAACATAAGGGGTGAGGGAGTCCTGGATTAGGGGGTATCTGGACAACCGGATTATATCCTTTGCCTGGACTGTTGGACTATGAAGATACAAGATTGAAGACTTCGTCCCCTGTCCGGATGGGACTCTCCTTGGCGTGGAAGACAAGCTTGGTAATACGGATATGTAGATCTCCTTCCTTGTAACTGACTCTGTGTAACCCTAGCCTCCTCCGGTGTCTATATAAACCGGAGGGTTTTAGTCCGTAGGACAACAACAATCATACCATAGGCTAGCTTCTAGGGTTTAGCCTCTTCGATCTCGTGGTAGATCAACTCTTGTACTACTCATATTATCAAGAAGAATAAAGCAGGACGTAGAGTATTACCTCCATCAAGAGGGCCCGAACCTGGGTAAAACATCGTGTCCCCTGCCTCCTGTTACCATCCGCCTTAGACACACAGTTCGGGACCCCCTACCCGAGATCCACCGGTTTTGACACCGACATTGGTGCTTTCATTGAGAGTTCCTCTGTGTCGTCATTGTTAGGCTTGATGGCTCCTTCGATCATCGATAGCGATGCAGTCCAGGGTGAGACTTTTCTCCCCGGACAGATCTTTGTATTTGGCGGCTTCACACTACGGGCCAACTCACTTGGCCATCTGGAGCAGATTGAGAGTTACGCCCCTAACCACCAGGTCAGGTTTGGAAGCTTAAACTACACGGCAGACATTCGTGGAGACTTGATCTTCAATGGATTCGAGCCCTTGCCGAGTGCGCTGCGCGGTCACGATGAGCATGATTTAGCTCCACCATCGGACAGTGTTCGGGAAATCGCACCAGCGATCGCTCCGACCCTCAATTTGGAGCCAGTTGCGCCATCCAAGGACGGGTGGATAGACCCCGCCACGGAGGCCGCATCTTCAGCGGCGATCGAGCCAAATACCGACCTTACCCTTCATGGGAACCATGACGCCGAACTGCCGGATTCTTCCCTGGCCACGGACTCCGAACCGCTTGCGTCCGTGCCTATCGAATCCGACTGGGCGCCGATCATGGAGTTCATCTCCGCGGATATCTTTTAGCACTCGCCCTTTGGCGACATACTGAACTCATTAAGGTCTCTCTCCTTGTCAGGAGAGTCCTTGCCGAACTATGTCCGGCAGGATTGGAATGCGAATGACGAAGAAATTCGCCGCCCACCCACCACCCACTTAGTAGCAACTGTCGACAATTTGACCAACATGCTCGACTTAGACTCCGAAGACATCCACGGTATGGACGACGATGCAGGAGACGAACAAGAACGACTGCCCACAGGGCACTAGACAGCCACCTCATCATATGATATATATATATGGTGGACACACCCAAAGAAGGCAATGGCGACGGGACAACAGAGGATGACCCCTCCAAGAAGCAACCCAAGCGCCGACATTAGTGGCGCCGCTCTATGTCTCGCCAAGGCAAAAGCGGTGATACCGGCACAGGAGATAATAGCACTCCAGACAGTGCCGAAGATGACAACAATCCCCTCCAGGAAGATTTAGAGCAGGAGGATGGAGAAGCCAGCCCTCCCGAGAGAGCGGCATATGGAGAGGCGGAGGATGATAATTACACGCCTCCCTCCGAAGACGAGGCAAGCCTCGATGATGACGAATTTGCCGTGCCTCAGGATCCCGTCGAGCAAGAGCGCTTCAAGCGCCGGCTTATAGCCACGGCAAATAGCCTTAAGCAAAAGCAACAGCAGCTTCAAGCTGATCAAGATTTGCTAGCTGACAAATGGACTGAAGTCCTTGCGACCGAGGAATATGAACTTGAACGCCCCTCCAAGAGTTACCCAAAGTGCAGGTTGCTACGCCGACTAGAGGAGGAAGCATTAAAACCTACATCTCTAGCGTATGACGCAGCTGATCGGCCACCTCGTGGCCGCGACAGAGAGGCATTTCAGCCGAAAGCTCAGCCCGCACCCCGACGCCACTCAAATAAAAATGTCAAGGCACGGGGAAACGCGCTAGACCTGCGAGACGTATTGGAGGACAAAGCAAAACACGCAAGATCGATCAACGGATCACGAGGGCGCGCCACTACGCGAGATGATAACCGTCACGCTGGATACAGTAAAAGTAAATCCGGCCGGGCCGAACACAACGGACAAGACTCATTTGAGCTGCGTCGTGATATAGCCCAGTACAGAGGCGCCACACACCCCCTATGCTTCATAGACGAAGTAATGGATCACCAAATCCCAGAGGGTTTCAAACCCGTAAATATCGAATTATACGATGGCACAACAGATCTTGAGGTATGGATCGAGGACTTCCTCCTGCACATCCACATGGCCCACGGTGATGATCTACACGCCATCAAATACCTCCCACTCAAACTGAAAGGACCAGCTCGGCATTGGCTCAATAGCCTGCCAGCAGAATCCATTAGATGTTGGGAAGATCTAGAAGCCGCATTCCTCGACAACTTCCAGGGCATGTATGTGCGACCACCAGATGCCAATGACTTGAGCCACATAATTCAGCAGCCAGAAGAATCGGCCAGGCAATTCTGGACACGGTTCCTGACAAAGAAAAATCAAATCGTCGACTATCCGGATGCAGAGGCCCTAGCAGCTTTTAAGCACAACATCCACGACGAGTGGCTCGCCCGGCACCTTGGCCAGGAAATGCCGAAATCTATGGCAGCCCTCACGACACTCATGACCCGCTTTTGCGCGGGAGAGGACAGCTGGCTGGCTCGTAGCAATAATATATCAAAGAACCATGGTACTTCAGATACCAAGGATAGCAATGGCAGGTCACGTCGCAACAAACACAAGCACCGCATCAACAGCGACAATACCGAGGATACGGTAGTCAATGCCGAATTCAGAGGCTCTAAACCCGGTCAACGGAAAAAGCCATTCAAAAGAAGCACTCGAGGCCCATCCAGTCTGGACCGTATACTCGATCGCTCGTGTCAAATACACGGCACCCCAACAAGCCAGCCAACCACACCAACAGGGATTGTTGGGTGTTCAAGCAG
Organism: Triticum urartu; assembly: GCF_003073215.2. NCBI lineage: Eukaryota > Viridiplantae > Streptophyta > Magnoliopsida > Poales > Poaceae > Triticum > Triticum urartu. Next base: position 364,781,958 of record NC_053028.1, read on the forward strand.
GCCGGCAAGTTAAATGCCGAAAACAAAGATAAGGGGTTACATATCGATGACGAGGAGGAGCCTCGGCCGTCGAACACTGGAGGGCAGAAGAAGTTCCCCCCACAAGTGCGGATGGTGAACATGATATACGCAACCCACATCCCCAAGAGGGAGCGGAAGCGTGTGCTAAGGGACGTATATGCGTTGGAGCCAGTCGCCCCAAAGTTCAACTCATGGTCCTCCTGTCCGATCACATTCGATCGCAGGGACCACCCCACTAGTATCCATCATGGCGGATTCGCCGCACTGGTCCTAGACCCAATCATCGACGGATTTCACCTCACTCGAGCCCTTATGGACGGCGGCAGCAGCCTGAACCTGCTTTATCAGGACACAGTGCACAAAATGGGCATAGACCCCTCAAGGATCAAACCCACAAAAACGACCTTCAAAGGCGTCATACCAGGTGTAGAGGCCCATTGCACAAGCTCAGTCACACTAGAAGTGGTCTTTGGATCCCCGGATAACTTCCGAAGCGAGGATTTAATCTTCGATATAGTCTCGTTCTGCAGTGGCTATCACGCACTGCTCGGGCGAACCGCATTTGCGAGATTCAATGCAGTACTGTATTATGCATACCTCAAGCTCAAGATGCCAGGACCTCGGGGGGTCATCACAGTCAATGGAAACACAGAGCGCTCTCTCCGCACGGAGGAGCATACTGCGGCCCTCGCAGCAGAAGCACAAAGCAGCCTCTTCAGGCAATCCACCAGTTCGGTGATTAAACACCCGGACACCGTTAAGCGCGCCCGGAGTAATCTGCAACAAGACCGCCTGTTACGTTCCGAGCTCGCATAGCAATGCGGCCCCCACCCCAGTCCCAGCCAAATGGCGAAATCCGTGCCACGCGTACATAATTACGCATTGAAAATACCATGGGTACAGGTGGGGGGGCACGACTACGGCATGCCCCAAAACGTGGCTCAACCACACTAGGGGCTTCCCGCTTTGTTACTTTTTTTCTCTCTTTCAGGACTTTACTCTCTACAAACCCCGTCCGGCAGTGCAATTGCCAGACACACGATACAACAACCAAGGAGGCAGAAAGCTACGTCGCACCATGGAACTCCCAGGTGGTCTCTGATAACGAGTGAAATACCTGCTTTATATACCATTCCTCAGCTTGCCCTTGGAGGGGACATGTCAAATAGTCCTACTTTTTGCTTATCGCACTACTTGGATCATTCCACTTCGATGCACCTTTTTGAACAAACAATGCATAGCACTAGACTATTACCGCATTCTTTCTTCTTTTTTATATATATGTTCATTCAGCACCCGTACACTCTGGTACGGCCAATATGCCAGGGGCTTAAGCATACCCCACAATACGGCGTGAGAAGTCCGAACACTTTCGACAGTGCGGCACCCCGAACTTATAGCATTATATGCATCAGCTCCGAATCATGTATTGGGTCAATAGTTGGGTTTGCCCGGCTCCCATGTTTTGGTACCTTACTTTTCGCTATATCGGCTAAGGTAGCACCGGGAGAACTACTGCAATTGTGCCCCGGTTCATCTGGGCAAGCACCTCAGTAGAGAAAGCTAAAACTGACTGTCATGATAAGGCGAGAGCTGGTCGCTGTTCGAGAGGTCTCGAGTCCCTAAAGACTTATGCCGCTTAGGGCGAGGAGTCGGCTTTGTCCGGCTTAGGAGTGTATAGCGCCCCGAATCCGGCCTTCCGAATACTAGGGGCTTCGCCAAAATTTAAAATTATAGACTTCTATGGCTAAGTGAGAGTGATAAAGCATTATAGTCTGATTGCCTTGTTTGTTGCGCTGAGCACCTCCCTCGAAGGACCCAACAATGGGAAAAAGAGTGCTCAGATTTATCCCGAACACCCCAGCACTCATGGCATGGGGGCAGAAGCCGACGACTGGCCATCTCTCAGATTTGATGAACATCCACACAGAAGGTAATATTTTAAATTCAAACAAGCGTTGCATAGCGCATATGAACAAGTTTTCATAATACAGGATCACACGAGCAAGTTCATTCAAAAATTACATCCTTCGCACACTCGTCCGCCACAAGACGGGCACCCTTCAGGACACCCTCATAATACATTTCGGGGTGGCAATGCTCCTTGCCCTGCGGCGGCCCCTCCTTCACCAGCTTCTCGGTGTCCATCTTCGCCCAGTGCACCTTCGCACGGGCAAAAGCCCGGTGTGCACCTTCGATACAGACGGACCGCTTTATGACTTCTAGCCGTGGGCAGGCATCCACAAGCCGCCTCACCAGGCCAAAGTAGTTGTCGGGAAGGGAGTTGCCAGGCCACATCCGGACTATAAGGCCCCTCATGGCATGTTCGGTTGCCTTGTGCAGCTCGACCAGTTGCTTCAGCTGGTCGCTCACAGGCATCGGGTGTTTGGTCCCAGTATACTGAGACCAGAACAACTTCTCCGTCGAGCTTCCCTCCTCGGCCTGGTAGTACTTTGCGGCATCCGACACACTGTGAGGCAAATCTGTGAACGCTCCTGGAGAGCTCCGGACTCGGGTAAGTAACAAGTAATTTACTTTCACATGCTTGCTTTGCATAATGAATGCCTTACCCGCCGCTATCTTCCTCATCGCCTCAATTTCCTGGAGGTCCTTTTGGGCTTCATTCTTGGCATGCTTTCTGCTCTGGAGGGCTGCGGCAAGCTCGAACTCTCGCGTCTTCGAGTCAAGCTCCAAAGTCTCGTGCTTTTTCACGAGAGCCTGGAGCTCTTGCTGCACCTCGCCCACCTGTGCCTCTTGTTCCTCCTGCTCGGTGCACTCCTTGGCCGCTTTGTTTTCGGCCTCGGACAACGCTTGCTTCAGGGTCGCCACTTCGGTCGTGGCCCCTGGCACATCCATGATGATCCTATCATTTTTGCAACCACATCTTTATATATATATATAGACAAGGTATTACTTACCTTTGTTCTCCTCGAGCTGCCTCTTGGCAAGGCCGAGCTCTTTATCGGACCGCTCGAGGTTCTACTTCAGTGCGGCGACCTCCGCAGTCAGTGCGGCAGAGGTTAGTAGCGAAGCCTGCATACGCATATAGACATACTTATATTAGACTCCTGCAGATATTATTTGATCCTCTATTTGGCTTTTCTTTGTGAACACCAAACAGAGCATCAGGGGCTACTGTCTATGCGGTAATATTTTCCTATATTTTAAAAACTTACCTCAAAGCCTATTAGATGGCTGGCACATGCTTCAGTCAATCCGCTCTTGGCGGACTGAACCTTCTTGATCACCGCACTCATAATAGTGCGGTGCTCTTCGTTGATGGAAGCGGCGCGAAGCGCTCCCAGCAGGTTTTCCAGTGCCTCTGGATGGACAGAGGTCACCGGCACGGGCGGCTTGCCCCTCTTGGAAGGGGGCCGCCTGCCGAAGTCCGGAACCACTGGAGGTTCCGGCGCGGTGTTCGGTTGAGGGCCGAACTTGGAGCCCTTGGGAGTCTTGCTCCCTTTGCGCCTGGAGTCCGGAAGGTCGCCTTGAGGCGCCTCCAGGACTATCTCCCCCCGGCTCGGTGCCCCTTGAGACAATACCTCGACATTGTCCGTAGGGAGAGGAGAGGAGGCGGTTGGAAGTGACTCACTATTCATATCCGACGAGTCTAGGGAACCGTCCGACGAGGATACGTCGATACGGGCTCGGGGCGGACTGCATGATCATATTCGACGTTAGGAGAAGCAGTGCAATAAAAGTATCCTATGAGTTACTCTGGTATCCTATACTTACGACTTCGCCAGGGGCTTGGCCCTGAGTAACCACTCGTCTTCGCTGTCGGTGGCGGTGGTGGAACAGTCTGGAAGGAGAGTCCTTCCCTTCTTGGACCCTCCGGCCTCCCCGGTTGGGGCGGCCTTCCTTTTCTTGTATCCCTCGGCTGGAGGGGCAGAATCTTCATGTTCCTCCCCCTCGTTTTCACGGGAGGAGAGCGTCTCGGAGTTATCGGACGATGAGTCTGATACCACCTGGCGCTGGGAACTCTTTCGGGTTCCCGTGGCCTTCTTCTTGATCTTCTTCTCCGGCACCTCATAGGGAGCCGGAGTCCGCATCTCCGTCAGGAGAGCATCTGCAGGGTCTTTGGGCAGAGGGGTTGGGCAGTCAATATGCTCCGATGTCTCCACCCACTCCTGTCAAAGGCATGGGAGCTCAGATCCCGCACATGGTTAAACTATGGAAAATAAAATACCCTACAAGATGTACAGAACTTACCGGATTCGCGGGGTGCGTCACGCTTAGCCCGCGGTCCTTGGTAAGGGGAGGGGGACCTCAGCGCCCTTGAACAACACCTTCCAGACATCCTTATGCGTCGTGTCGAAGAGCTCACGTAGAGTCTAGTGCTGGGCCGGGTCGAACTCCCATAAGTTGAAAGCCCGTTGTTGACACGGGAGGATCTGGCGGAAGAGCATGACCTGGACTATGTTGACAAGCTTGAGTTTCTTGCTTATGATGTTCCGGATACACTTCTGGAGTCCGTCCAGCTCCACCGATGAGCCCCAGGACAGGCCCTTCTCCTTCTAGGAAGTGAGCCGCGTGGGGATTCCGGATCGAAACTCGTGGGCCGCCGCCCAGTTGGTGTCGCGCGGCTCGGTGATGTAGAACCACCCCGATTGCCACCCCTTTATGGTCTTCACGAAGGAGCCCTCGAGCCATGTAACGTTGGGCATTTTGCCCACCATGGCTCCACCGCATTCCGCTTGTTGGCCGCCTACTACCTTTGGCTTGACATTAAAGGTCTTCAGCCACAGGCCAAAGTGGGGCCGGATGCGGAGGAAAGCCTCGCACACGACGATGAACGCTGAGATATTGAGGATGAAATTCGGGGCCAGATCATGAAAGTCCAGCCCATAATAGAACATAAGGCCGCGGGCAAATGTATGGAGGGGAAACCCTAGTCCACGGACGAAGTGGGGGAGGAAAACCACCCTTTCGTAAGGTTCCGGGGTAGGGATGATCTGCCCCGCGGCTGGAAGCCAATGCACGATATCCGCGGCTAAGTATCCGGCCCCGTGTAGCTTTTTGATGTCTCCCTCCGTGACGGAGGAGACCATCCACTTGCCTCCCGCTCCAGACATGTTTGGAGAGAGTTGAGGAGAAGGATGTGGACTTGGGCACTGGAGCTCGAGTGCGCGGGAATGGATGAGCAAGGAGGAAGAAGGCGTGGGTAGAAAAAGGTGAACCCTTATCCCTTTATAAGGGCGGACGAAACTATGCGCCCCCACCAGCCTGGTAAAACTCGCTTATCCCTCAAGCACCGTAATTGATGGCACGGTTTGGTTACGCATGTCCGTATTGATGGGAATCCCGTAATAAGGGGAGACGTTCTCTGCTTCGACAAGACGTGCCAAGGAAACCGCCTCGCGAAACACGCTGAGGTTGGTTGTGAAAAACGATTCGAATGGTGACCTCGCTGTGGTGTGATGTCACACTGCGGAATGCGTCGGCAGATTAGATTTGTGAAAATATTATTCTCTCTGCGGTGGTATGTGGAACTTGTTTTGCAGAGCCAGACACGATCCTCATGTTCGAAATCTTCTATGAAGTATTCAAAGGAGGAACCCGCCTTGCAATGCCGAAGACGATCTGCGCGCCGGACTCATCGTCATTGAAGCCTGGTTCAGGGGCTACTCAGGGACTCCTGGATTAGGGGGTATCTGGACAGCCGGATTATATCCTTTGGCCGGACTGTTGGACTATGAAGATACAAGATTGAAGACTTTGTCCCGTGTCCGGATGGGACTCTCCTTGGCGTGGCAGGCAAGCTTGGCAATACGGATATGTAGATCTCCTTCCTTGTAACCGACTCTATGTAACCCTAGCCCCCTCCGGTGTCTATATAAACTGGAGGGTTTTAGTCCGTAGGACAAGAACAATCATACCATAGGCTAGCTTCTAGGGTTTAGCCTCTTCGATCTCGTGGTAGATCAACTCTTGTACCACTCATATTATCAAGAACTATCAAGCAGGACGTAGGGTATTACCTCCATCAAGAGGGCCCGAACCTGGGTAAAACATCGTGTCCTGCCTCCTGTTACCATCCTCCTTAGACACACAGTTCGGGACCCCCTACCCGAGATCCGCCGGTTTTGACACCGACAAGGGGCCTATCATTGCACCAACAATCTCCCCATTTTTGGACAGTTGTTGACAAAACAAATAATCATCAAAGTGAAGATAGATATGTGAAAAGTAACTAGAATAGGAGTGAATTAGCGTTACTTGGCTCGATGATGAAATATACTCCCCGTAGATGTATGCAGGGTAATTGATATGAGATAAATTTCTCCTTCAATTCATTGAAGTATGTAGATAAAATTTCAGTCATTCGATATAATGATTCGCACTAATGATATCTAATCCATCGAGATTGTAGTGCAATCATCCATAACTTCTGATAATAATTCCACCTACAAAAAAAATGCTTTGAGAGAAATAGTGCAGCGGGCGGGGTTATTAACTTCATAGCACAGAATTTTACATCATAAGTTTCAAATCTCACTCGAAACCAAACCAACCAAGCACAAAAAGCAAATCTATCGAAACTCGATGTAATTCTCCCCCTTTTTAACTAATGTCAAAAGCTGACTGATAACATGAGTGCAGAAGCTGTGAACTTGATTCACTCTGTGGCATCGCCAGAAGAACTGTCCGAGGAGGTTTGTGATTTGGAAGTACGTAACTGGAAGATCTTCATCGTCAACGACATCAGATTTTCCTTCAGGAATGGCAGCTTGAGGCTGAGACGATGAAGGCACATTTGAATCAGCAATAGGAGTTGTACGTGATAGAACATTTGCTTCGGCGGGTTTCTCTATCGGTGAGGTGGCTTCAGATTCTTTGATCAACTTGTGAAGCTTAATATGCAGAAGATCAGTTGTTGGCTCACGATCAGGCAGATGAGGAGTACTATGATCTTGGAAATCTTCAAGTGGAAAGCCTTTGTTAGTATAATCATAAAGTTCTTTGAGATTGACATGCAGGAGTTGTTTCTCGGTGAAAAACTTGTGAAGTAATTTCCAGAGACGCTTCTTATTTTTAGCCACAATCATATGCACTACTTTGGTTTAATTGTTGATTGCATTCAGCTCGGCAGCTAGGTGCTCTTTCTCTCATCGATCCTCAGCAATGTGCTATAGCAGCAGCTGTTCTGTGCGCAAACTAACTTCAAGCTGCGATGGAGGTTGATGAAATATCTTTCGCTCACACTAAGGCAAACGTGGACCATTGAATGTATTGTGACAATCTTGATGGCTTGAGTCTAGCGATTTACCTGAAGAGAAATCTTCCAAGACTTGTAGGGTATCGCGGACTGGAGGAATGAAGCTTTTGTGACTAACCTTCGCCAAGAACTCTGTATGCAAACCATGATCGACAACTTTATGAATCCATGCTGCATAGACTTTGATGGTTTTCAGATGCTGAGCAGAGTCCATTAAGATACACAAAAACATATCCTCAACATCAAAGACATATCGCTTGGAGATTGCATATATAGCATTTTTAAGAGCATCTGAAATGACATTTTCTGAATTCATCCCATCCAGAGGGAAAAAGGTGTAAGTGAGCAGATGGTATAGAGTCCGATTCTCAAAAGTCAAGTGCTCTTGCTTGGGGGGGGAGCATTGTAGTCACAAACCTTTTCTTTGTCCATGGTGCATCGAAAGATTTCATCTGAAATGACATCAATATTGTGCACTCAATTTTCAGTTTTGCCATGCTCGTACCGAGGGAAATGAAAGTGTGAGACAAAATCTATTGAAGAGCATTTGATTCATTTCCCTTCTATCATCCACTCCATGATCCATTGGGAACTGTCAGAATCATCACCAGAGATGTAAAATGTTGTATAGAACTGGAGTATGATTTCTCTGCTCCATGGATGTTCGAATGCAAATACATTGGTGAGGAAGAAATCTTCCAGATCTTGCAACAACTGATCAAAATAGCCAATATTCTTCATAGTTGGGATGTCCGAGAACTCATGAGGGAATATCTTTCAGCTGTCATACAGAATCCAAGAGTAATAGATGGCTTGTTTGTTAGTCCAGAACCGAGGCAATTCAGAGGTGTGCGGCTTATTGTATGGATTGTCCTGTAAGAATTTAGGGTGCATATTCCAATTGAATAGTGGACCTCTTGCGCCATCACTAGTCAAGAACAAAGGCAGTTGTTCACAAGGATATGGATATTTCAATTCATCCTGGACTGAAATCACTTCATCACCATATACTACGGAGTTAGTATGACGAGCAGAAACTGATTTATGCCCGGATGGGCCAGCATCTAAAATTCTTGGTGCTGTCTCGATGGAAATCTGAAGTTGAGAGGGAGAAAATTCTTTAACAGGTGGCACTAAAGTTGAATCAGGCACTAGAGACTGATGGGGTTGTTCTTTGGGAGTCGGTTGTTGTGTACAGGAAGGAACCGAAACATTTGGTTCTTCACGAGTGGGAGAAGCTTGAGGCTCAAACTGAGAAATTTCACCTTCTTCTGAGACATGTGGCTGAGAAAGGAGTATTATCATGAACAGGGGAGGCCACAGGCACTGGTTTAGTTGGCCTTAGTGAGGGAATAACTGGTTCAAGGGATTTTCCTTCTGAGGTTGAGCTTCAGAATGATTAGGAGACCTTTCAGTCGTAGGAGGAGGAGCATTTCTCTTTGTAGTTTTCTTTCGTCTCTTCTTTTGAGTTGTTGGGTCAATATGCCCTTTGACTAAATCATTATAGCCTATAACTTGAGCTTGATGCTCAATGCAAATCTTGCGAACAATATTATCCAGATCTGAGTGAAAATCCAATCTTCTGTTGCGAACATAGTCAAAGCCCGATTGACATCCATGTATGATTCTTCAAGTTGCTTAATGACAAACTTGGAAGATGCAACTTTCATTCATGTGTCAAGATCATTTAGTTCGGCAGTGAGATTGTTGGTTTGAACGGAATCTTCTCTCATATCTCGAACAACATCAAAAGCCTGTGACACGACTTCAGGAGGGATTGGCAAAGATGCCACTTCACCATTGAACATGTTTTCCACAAACTTGTCAAGCTACTGCATGATGAATACATGTTCGTAATAATGAGGAGCATTGGAACGGACCTCAGACTATGCAACAGGTGCAGTTTGCACTGGAACTTGCTCGGATGGAGGCATAGAAGCCAATGGTTGTGTCAAAGAGGGACCAAATTGAGCAACATTTTCTTTCAGAGCATCAGCTTGAGGAGCACTTGGCTCGGCAGAAGGAGCCTTGATTTGCTTCACTTTAGGCTTTGGAATGTGTTCGCCTGGCTTAGTTGTGCTCAACGGGGCATCAACTACCAGATCCTTAAAGTTGATTGCCCCAGTATGAGGAGTTGTGTTGACATGATCCTTCATTGTGACAATGGTAGGCGGACTTTTTCTTTTCATAATGATCTTCTTCGGAGGTGCTATTGGAGTTGTACAAGCTCGAAGATCAGGCAGCACAGTAGATGTAGTGATGTTCACTTGCTCGCTAAGAGTGGCATCAACTTCATCTCTAGTGTGCAGTGGATCATCTTCACCAGAAGAATTGCTTTCTGCATTTTTTTTCAGTTTGGTTCAGCTGGTCACTTGTTCGCTGCACTCCTTTTATTTGCACTGGGATCAAGTTTGCGCTTGGAGCGACCTTCTGCATTTCCTTCAGCCTTTTTCTTCTCAATGTCATCTTTGAGTAGAAGACAATTTTCTTCTTCATGAGCCCTTTCCTTTTCAGCTTTCCTAGCTCTCTTGAGGGCATTCTTTTGTCGCTTAGCCTTTTTGTCAGGATAGGAGTCGGTAGTCCGAAGAGATGACTCATGAGAAGTTGGAGGAGGCGGCGGTCTCTCCTGGGGATCACTTGCTATGATGAGACCAATTTCACGGCAGTCACCCCAAGGAGGATGGAACACAAAGTTCTTCGCAAACCGAGGATGAATCATTTCATAGTTGAACCACTTGCATACCAATGACATCTAATCCGTTGCAGACACTTATCTCTATCTCATTTTGATTCTCTTGGGACAGTGTTATACTTATCATGAGAGATGAATTCAACTAAATTTGGATATGGTTGTTTGCCACCTTTCTTTTTCTTCGAAGCATCTTCTTCTTGCTCATTCGTATTTTTCTCGGGTCTGTTTCTTTTGCTAGTTGATGGGACTGCCGTTGGGCCCTTTATATTCGGAGCTTTTGACTCATCTGTTGTACCCAAGATTACCTCTTCTTCATCGGCCATGCTTGCTGGTCGAGCAGAATCTTGAACAGATTGCATACACCTATGAATAAGAATAGATGCGAGGGAAAATAGGGACAGGGTTACAAATGCTCACAGCGAAGATATTTCGAGTGAAAACGTTTTGAAGAAGAATTAGATGCATACTTTGAGAGATGTTTCGAATGAAAGAAATGTATAGAACGAACTAGTAGGTCCAAAGAATATACTAGTCAACGTGCTAAGCATTCCATTTGTACAAGACATAACACAAACCCTAGATCTGAAATGTTTCAGATGCGAGGGACAACTACAAACCACATCCGCACTAATTACCTAAGCAGTAAAGATATAAGATATGCGATAAAATTCAAAGATAACAATCGCGGACGAACTCGAATGAGAAGAACGGAAGAACGAGTTCATGCTACACATACCCTAGCTTGGTGATGTGCAACAACTACGACGGCGTGGGGAAGAAGATGTCCCGCGATGACGAGGAAAGACTCTGGCGACCGCTTTCTGGTAGTGAAGCGGCAAAGGGATCATTAGTGTCGATCACAAGGTGGAGCACTGCGGCGAGGGTTTCGGAGGATATAGTGGCGAGGAGGAAGAGAAGTGGACGAGGAGGAGGGGGTGGTGCGGTTTTTATATGCGAAGGGAAATAACCGCACGGAGTGAATCCAATCGAACGGCCACCATGTAGAGACTATTGCAATTCAATGGACAGGATGGGGTGGCAGTAGATGGATTGCATGTGGAAACCTTCATAAAATATTGTCGTCTTGACTTGGGCTGGAATCCCCAAAATTTGGACAGCTTTCACTAAAACAAATTAAAGTTCGGACTGAATCTTTATCATGGTCAAGGACACCAGATAAAAGTTCGGTACCAGATGAAATTGAGCATTTGTAATGGAACAACATAGATTGGAAAAGATAGTAAAAAGGGAAAACAGGATCCTAGGCATTTCACTCACACAACGAAACACAAACACCCGAAAGACTAGCTATGAGTCAAATAAATTTAGACTAACATAAAAAGCTTTCAATCGGAAAGAAACTCAATGAAAGAAAATTGTGGTGGCGTGACCCACCTTATAAGAACTGTATGACCCCGACCGTTGCACAATTATCGTGGCTCCCGGTTAGTCTAGTTTTCCATTAATGTATTCACTCTGAGAAAGAAAATTTTACTTTTACGAGAATTTCAAACTCTTCGAGTGTTGTGCACCCATTCCTTCTAAGATGTGGAAGTGTTGGCATGGGTGCCAAGTCCATCTTACTGCATGTTTGCGAAGTCCAGGATATGTAGGTCACACTATAACACACATAATCTTTTCTCATCGAGAGGCTTTGTGAATATATCAGTGAGATTGTCTTCGGTCTTGATATGATTGATGACAATATCCTCTTGAGCAACATCATCGTGAATGAAATGATGTCTGATGGCAATATGATTGCCACGAGAATGCTGCACTGGATTATGTGCAATTTTGATAGCACTCTCATTGTCATAATATAAAGGAATATTCTTGACCTTGATGCCATAATCCTTCATAGTCTGCTTCATCCATAGCAACTGAGTGCAACAAGCGCCAGTAGCAATATATTCAGCCTCAGTCATAGAAAGAGATACACAATTTGCTTCCTTGAAGGCCAACATACCAATGATCTACCAAGGAAATGACATGTGCCTGAAGTAGATTTCCTATCAACCAAGTTACCTGCGAAATCTGAGTCAGAATATCCAACAAGATCAAACTGTGCTCCCTTAGGATACCATAAACCTAAGGTGGGGGTGTGAGCCAAATATCTCATAATACGCTTGACCGCTTGGTGATGCAATTCTTTCATTGCAGCTTGATAGCGAGCACACATGCAAACAGTCAACATTAGCTCTGGAGGCACATAAGTAAAGGAGAGAACCAATCATCCAAAGATAAGCCTTCTAATCCTAATCCTTACAGTACACATCTACGTCCAGCTTACCATTCATGGGCATTGGAGTTTTGTAGCCCTTCATTTTGGAATCTTGCATTTTAAAATTCTTCAGACACTCTCTCAGGTATTTCTCCTGAGATATGAAAATTCCAGTTGCCTGCTAAAAAATTTGCAGTCCAAGAAAGAACTTAAGTTCACCCATCATAGACATTTGATATTTCTCGGACATCATTTTCCCGAACTCTAAGCCGCAAGCATTGTTAGTACATCTGAATGAGTGAAAAGTGTGGGATCAGTGAATCCTGGCTTGAACCCTTTATCGAGCAAAAACTTTTTCAAGGTGTCATGCCAAGCTCGAAGGGCTTGCTTCAGCCCATATAAAGCCTTCTTCAACCTGAAAACTTTGTTAGGAAACTCAGGGTGTCTAACATATACTTATCAATTTCACCATTGAGGAAAGCACTTTTCACATCCATTTGCTAAAGTAGGATATCATTGTAATTTGCATAAGCAGGATATCATTGTAATTTGCACAAGCGAGAAGAATACGAATTGCCTCAAGGCGTGCAACAGGAGCATATGTTCACCAAAATCAATACCTTCTGCCTGTGTACCGTTGAACAACAAGATGTGCTTTGTTTCTCACCACAATGCCATTTTCATCTTGCTTATTGCAGATAATCCATTTTGTGCCGATGATATTGTGCTTCTTAGGATTCGGTTTGTTAACCAATTCCCACACATCATTTAGTTTGAATTGCAGAAACTCCTATTGGATAGGATTCATCCAATCTGGATCATTCATGGCTTCCTCATACTTGGTAGGCTCTGCCAATGAAACAAAGGAGAAACTGCCACAGTAGTTAGCCAAATGAGTGCGTGAACGAGTTGTGGGTCGATAACCTGGATTCTCGAGTTCCTTGAGAATTAAAGAGGGATCAACTCGATTAGCCACTTGAGGATAAGGATTTTCATCTTGATGATCATTATCATTTTCGTCAGCATCAACATTTGTATCGCCATTCCCTTTGGGATTGCCATTTTGATCGGCATTTGGAATTTGGTTGCCATTAGCACTCAGAGTGGCATTTTCTTCGGTAGTGGCTTGACGAGTTCTATTTGAGTCATTGGGAAATCATCATCAGAGGACTCAGGTATATTTCCTTCAAGTGGCTTCACACTCCTAATAGCCATTTTCCGAATAGCATCAGAAATCGGTGGTTCATCTATCACATTTGGCAGGTGCTCCTTTTGGAAGCCGTTAGATTCATCAAGCCGCACATTTACCATTTCCATAACTTTCCTGTGGTGAGAATTATAGACACGATAAGTATGCGAGTTCGAGCCATAACCAAGAGAAAAAAATCTTCATGTGCCTTAAGTGCAAACTAGGAAGAATGATTCATATCATGAATGTAACAAGCACAACTACAGGATGCTGCTAACGCGACACTACGATCAGAGACCCTTTGACGAAATTGTGTGCGATGGATTAATCGCAAACGGTGATGTAAAATAACCATCAAAAAGGATGGAAAACATTTGTGATGAAGGATACATCAAACAAAGTTTAGATTTTTGTTGCGTGTGCGACGAGGGGCATACGGTTTAGTTCAATGAACTGTTTGCGATGAGGAAGAACAAAAGAAACGGGCAGCCTGATGAAGGCGTGTGCGATATACGTCATATAGTTCACTCGGATAAACTGTTTGTGATGAGGCGGAACAACAGAAACGGGTAGCCAGATGAAGGTGTGTGCAATATACGGCATACAGTTCACTCAAATGAACCGTTTGCGTTGAGCCAAGAGAACAGAAACATTCAACTTAGCAAGATGTGTGTGATACGCGGCAAACAGGTCTGTTATCGAAAATGTGTGGGACGACCGATAACAACATAGACGATTCCTGTTAATAAGCCATGTGTATTGTGAGCAAAGATTGCTGGTATACAATTGTCAGTGATTGATGAAATCATCGCCGATGGGTCCCATTGTTTAGTCCATGTGCAATGTGATTTGCTCTGTCTACAGAACATCAACATATATACTTAAAAAGACAGCATTGCAAAATCAAATTAAGCATACAATTACAGAAGTGACTGCACACATAACATTTCCACACACCAAAGTAAGCAATTACATGCATACTAAACTAGGAGAAATGAGGATCTAATCATCTACTTATTGTTGCGAGGACACTTGCCATTGCTCTGCTTCTGGCTGGATCCCTGACCGTTTTGGGGAAGGAGGCACTTCCTCATGTCAACGATCCGCTTGTACATGTCGTAGCTCATGTACGCCTCCTTGGCCGCATACACGACATGAGCTTTGTCGAGTTTCTCCATCTAGGCCAAGTGCCAGGCATGCTTGTCCTTGTTGCAGGAATCCTTCATGTCTCTATAGTAGCGGTTGATGATGGCCTCGGTGAGGTGAACCAGTGAGTCCTTCTGATGCTCCTTGCTGCCCCAAATCTTGTATTGGGCCTGGATGTCGACAAGATTCTGGCAGGCGATGCCCGAATTCTTGAGCACCTTTACATCATTGGTGATGTCCACCATATCAAACATGTAGTGGGGGATGTTGACAAACCTGGCTAAACGCTCGCAGGGCCTTGTGGCCAGGTAGTAGTGGTACATGAGGATGTGGTTACACACGCACATCTGGGGGACGACGACCTTGGGACGAGACCCGGCAGGAGCGCGGGTGTACTCGAGGTCGAACCCAACCATCTTGTACTTCTCCTCGGCAAGCAACAGCTCCATGATGTGGATGGAGTGCTCCACCTAGACCGGGTTGTTGGTGTACACCATAGAGAGGTCCATGAACCTTCTGTGGGTGTCTACCATGGAATGCATGGTGAACTGCTGCTCGTCGTCGGCAGCCGCTCGGAGCGCTATTGGAGCCGCTCAGGATACCCGCTAAGAATTTGTCGTGGTGGGTGTGCTTTGTGCAATGGTGGGCGTGATCGAAAGGTTGAAGAGACACAAGGATTAAATGGCCGCTGTAATAGATGGGGCCGGCCGGCCTGTAATCATCACGTCTTGTCACCACGTTCATAGCGGAGGATTCCAGTTCAAGCTTGACAACACTGCACCGCATGCATTTCGTTTGACCACGCGTGGGCTCAAAGAGGCGCCAAATGTATCATCGGTGAGCCTGTTCCTGTGCTACCGCACAGTTTAG